>NW_028125555.1:0-247155 GCF_965194825.1 Balaenoptera physalus
CTCAGCCATGAAATCAATGTCATAAGGCTAGTAGCAGCATGATGAGTGGATTTATGTATGACGATTCTAAGTGAAATAAGTCACACAGAAAAGGGCACTTCTCATAAGGTGTCACTTATAGAGGGAATGTAAAAACCGTTACACTTGAACTGAATTACAAAACAGAACAGAGTCACACATGCAGAAAACACACTATGGCTGCTTAACGGGAAAGGTGAGGTGGGGTGATACATAAAACAAGAGTTTCAAATTAGCTCAGATACCGTTCCATAAACCCAATATGTAATAGACAAGACCTACTCCTTGCTCAGAGAACTGGACTCAACACGCCCGATTCACCGCACAAGAATATATCTGAGTAGTAATAATCTTAAAACCTATGTATTGATATCTCTCTGTTAGTGTGTCAAGTGGGTGTAAAGCAGCATAAACACAGCCGTGAAAAGCAGCTAAACCCCATTATAAAAATAAATTACTTTTAAAAACCCATGAAACAAAGACAGGGAAAGAGAGAGAAATTCTTACACAAATCGTTCAGGGGCTGTGATGCAACCTGGATTGACCATATCTAGACCCACAGCTGGATGAGACATAAGGATGGACACTCTTGGGGCTGAGAGGTTTGGTGAGGTTGGGTGAGCAAACGCAGACCCTTTAAACTAATACTGCGTGCTACCCGTCGCATGGGTCCCAAATCTCCAGGTTCAAGGGCATCTTCCTACATCGAAAACATGCATGAGAAACCCAGAAGATGGTACACCGTGTGACGGGGAAAGGTTTCTAAAACGCACCTCATTTCTCATCTCCTTGTGCTCGGGTTCGCCATTCCAGCCACTTTACTAGCAATCTCCCTACTTGGAGCATCAGCACCTTTAACCTCCTGTTCCGTACAGGTTGCAATTTGTCCTGAGGATGAACGGGAAGACGGGGAACCAATGAGAGACTAGCTCTTGGTGTTGGGACAGGCACAGGTCACTCTATTTTCCCATCAGGAAGAAGAATTAACCACAGGCTCAGCCTGCCCCCCGGAACCAGAACAGGGCCTGAAGCCATTCTGCGCTTTTGCGGCCAGCTCCCAGAAAAGCGACTTGTAAAATGGAGCTTCAGGGCACTGCAATTCACAAACCTGCAGAGTTATAAATGATAACTCTCGTCCACAAATATATTGAGGGAAGGCAAAGAAGAGGATTTGAAATCAAGGCAGAATTGCAGGAAACAGATTTCAGGAGGTAGATTCGAATCGCCTTTAAAGCACATGAAAAGCGGCAAAACGTTGACAATGATGCCCTTGGCCAAAAAGGGCGTATGCGTTTTTTCCTGAATATATTCAGGAAAAAACGCATACGCCCTTTTTGGCCAACCAAGCAACCTGGAAAGGCAAATCAGCGCTACAAAGAAGGCTCGCTTCCCATCGGTCAAAAGGGCCATGCTGAAAAAAGTGTCAAAACCAGAAATGCAGGACAGGCCATGGAGAAATGGGAGCCTTGCTACACTGATGGGCGGGATGTAAATTGCCAACAGCCACTCTGGAGAAGTGTACGGTGTGTCCTGAAACATCTAAAAAACACACCTTAGAGAGCATAGGGCACTTCCACGCATGGGGGGATAAAGTGGGAAAATTGAAAATCAGCAAGACACAAGCACCCCAAAGTTTAGGGCTGCTCTGTTGACAAGGACCTCCACTTCATTCCACCTTAAATATCCCAGGAAAGCGAAAAATGGATCAAAAAGTTGTGGTCCTTATGTACAATGGAATATCACTCAGCCATGAAATCAATGTCATAAGGCTAGTAGCAGCATGATGAGTGGATTTATGTATGACGATTCTAAGTGAAATAAGTCACACAGAAAAGGGCACTTCTCATAAGGTGTCACTTATAGAGGGAATGTAAAAACCGTTACACTTGAACTGAATTACAAAACAGAACAGAGTCACACATGCAGAAAACACACTATGGCTGCTTAACGGGAAAGGTGAGGTGGGGTGTTACATAAAACAAGAGTTTCAAATTAGCTCAGATACCGTTCCATAAACCCAATATGTAATAGACAAGACCTACTCCTTGCTCAGAGAACTGGACTCAACACGCCCGATTCACCGCACAAGAATATATCTGACTAGTAATAATCTTAAAACCTATGTATTGATATCTCTCTGTTAGTGTGTCAAGTGGGTGTAAAGCGGCATAAACACAGCCGTGAAAAGCTGCTAAACCCCATTATAAAAATAAATTACTTTTAAAAACCCATGAAACAAAGACAGGGAAAGAGAGAGAAATTCTTACACAATTCGTTCAGGGGCTGTGATGCAACCTGGATTGACCATATCTAGACCCACAGCTGGATGAGACATAAGGATGGACACTCTTGGGGCTGAGAGGTTTGGTGAGGTTGGGTGAGCAAACGCAGACCCTTTAAACTAATACTGCGTGCTACCCGTCGCATTGGTCCCAAATCTCCAGGTTCAAGGGCATCTTCCTACATCGAAAACATGCATGAGAAACCCAGAAGATGGTACACCGTGTGATGGGGAAAGGTTTCTAAAATGCACCTCATTTCTCATCTCCTTGTGCTCGGGTTCGCCATTCCAGCCACTTTACTAGCAATCTCCCTACTTGGAGCATCAGCACCTTTAACCTCCTGTTCCGTACAGGTTGCAATTTGTCCTGAGGATGAACGGGAAGACGGGGAACCAATGAGAGACTAGCTCTTGGTGTTGGGACAGGCACAGGTCACTCTATTTTCCCATCAGGAAGAAGAATTAACCACAGGCTCAGCCTGCCCCCCGGAACCAGAACAGGGCCTGAAGCCATTCTGCGCTTTTGCGGCCAGCTCCCAGAAAAGCGACTTGTAAAATGGAGCTTCAGGGCACTGCAATTCACAAACCTGCAGAGTTATAAATGATAACTCTCGTCCACAAATATATTGAGGGAAGGCAAAGAAGAGGATTTGAAATCAAGGCAGAATTGCAGGAAACAGATTTCAGGAGGTAGATTCGAATCGCCTTTAAAGCACATGAAAAGCGGCAAAACGTTGACAATGATGCCCTTGGCCAAAAAGGGCGTATGCGTTTTTTCCTGAATATATTCAGGAAAAAACGCATACGCCCTTTTTGGCCAACCAAGCAACCTGGAAAGGCAAATCAGCGCTACAAAGAAGGCTCGCTTCCCATCGGTCAAAAGGGCCATGCTGAAAAAAGTGTCAAAACCAGAAATGCAGGACAGGCCATGGAGAAATGGGAGCCTTGCTACACTGATGGGCGGGATGTAAATTGCCAACAGCCACTCTGGAGAAGTGTACGGTGTGTCCTGAAACATCTAAAAAACACACCTTAGAGAGCATAGGGCACTTCCACGCATGGGGGGATAAAGTGGGAAAATTGAAAATCAGCAAGACACAAGCACCCCAAAGTTTAGGGCTGCTCTGTTGACAAGGACCTCCACTTCATTCCACCTTAAATATCCCAGGAAAGCGAAAAATGGATCAAAAAGTTGTGGTCCTTATGTACAATGGAATATCACTCAGCCATGAAATCAATGTCATAAGGCTAGTAGCAGCATGATGAGTGGATTTATGTATGACGATTCTAAGTGAAATAAGTCACACAGAAAAGGGCACTTCTCATAAGGTGTCACTTATAGAGGGAATGTAAAAACCGTTACACTTGAACTGAATTACAAAACAGAACAGAGTCACACATGCAGAAAACACACTATGGCTGCTTAACGGGAAAGGTGAGGTGGGGTGTTACATAAAACAAGAGTTTCAAATTAGCTCAGATACCGTTCCATAAACCCAATATGTAATATACAAGACCTACTCCTTGCTCAGAGAACTGGACTCAACACGCCCGATTCACCGCACAAGAATATATCTGACTAGTAATAATCTTAAAACCTATGTATTGATATCTCTCTGTTAGTGTGTCAAGTGGGTGTAAAGCGGCATAAACACAGCCGTGAAAAGCTGCTAAACCCCATTATAAAAATAAATTACTTTTAAAATCCCATGAAACAAAGACAGGGAAAGAGAGAGAAATTCTTACACAATTCGTTCAGGGGCTGTGATGCAACCTGGATTGACCATATCTAGACCCACAGCTGGATGAGACATAAGGATGGACACTCTTGGGGCTGAGAGGTTTGGTGAGGTTGGGTGAGCAAACGCAGACCCTTTAAACTAATACTGCGTGCTACCCGTCGCATGGGTCCCAAATCTCCAGGTTCAAGGGCATCTTCCTACATCGAAAACATGCATGAGAAACCCAGAAGATGGTACACCGTGTGATGGGGAAAGGTTTCTAAAATGCACCTCATTTCTCATCTCCTTGTGCTCGGGTTCGCCATTCCAGCCACTTTACTAGCAATCTCCCTACTTGGAGCATCAGCACCTTTAACCTCCTGTTCCGTACAGGTTGCAATTTGTCCTGAGGATGAACGGGAAGACGGGGAACCAATGAGAGACTAGCTCTTGGTGTTGGGACAGGCACAGGTCACTCTATTTTCCCATCAGGAAGAAGAATTAACCACAGGCTCAGCCTGCCCCCCGGAACCAGAACAGGGCCTGAAGCCATCCTGCGCTTTTGCGGCCAACTCCCAGAAAAGCGACTCGTAAAATGGAGCTTCAGGGCACTGCAATTCACAAACCTGCAGAGTTATAAATGATAACTCTCGTCCACAAATATATTGAGGGAAGGCAAAGAAGAGGATTTGAAATCAAGGCAGAATTGCAGGAAACAGATTTCAGGAGGTAGATTCGAATCGCCTTTAAAACACATGAAAAGCGGCAAAACGTTGACAATGATGCCCTTGGCCAAAAAGGGCGTATGCGTTTTTTCCTGAATATATTCAGGAAAAAACGCATACGCCCTTTGTGGCCAACCAAGCAACCTGGAAAGGCAAATCAGCGCTACAAAGAAGTCTCGCTTCCCATCGGTCAAAAGGGCCATGCTGAAAAAAGTGTCAAAACCAGAAATGCAGGACAGGCCATGGAGAAATGGGAGCCTTGCTACACTGATGGGCGGGATGTAAATTGCCAACAGCCACTCTGGAGAAGTGTACGGTGTGTCCTGAAACATCTAAAAAACACAGCTTAGAGAGCATAGGGCACTTCCACGCATGGGGGGATAAAGTGGGAAAATTGAAAATCAGCAAGACACAAGCACCCCAAAGTTTAGGGCTGCTCTGTTGACAAGGACCTCCACTTCATTCCACCTTAAATATCCCAGGAAAGCGAAAAATGGATAAAAAAGTTGTGGTCCTTATGTACAATGGAATATCACTCAGCCATGAAATCAATGTCATAAGGCTAGTAGCAGCATGATGAGTGGATTTATGTATGACGATTCTAAGTGAAATAAGTCACACAGAAAAGGGCACTTCTCATAAGGTGTCACTTATAGAGGGAATGTAAAAACCGTTACACTTGAACTGAATTACAAAACAGAACAGAGTCACACATGCAGAAAACACACTATGGCTGCTTAACGGGAAAGGTGAGGTGGGGTGATACATAAAACAAGAGTTTCAAATTAGCTCAGATACCGTTCCATAAACCCAATATGTAATAGACAAGACCTACTCCTTGCTCAGAGAACTGGACTCAACACGCCCGATTCACCGCACAAGAATATATCTGAGTAGTAATAATCTTAAAACCTATGTATTGATATCTCTCTGTTAGTGTGTCAAGTGGGTGTAAAGCAGCATAAACACAGCCGTGAAAAGCAGCTAAACCCCATTATAAAAATAAATTACTTTTAAAAACCCATGAAACAAAGACAGGGAAAGAGAGAGAAATTCTTACACAAATCGTTCAGGGGCTGTGATGCAACCTGGATTGACCATATCTAGACCCACAGCTGGATGAGACATAAGGATGGACACTCTTGGGGCTGAGAGGTTTGGTGAGGTTGGGTGAGCAAACGCAGACCCTTTAAACTAATACTGCGTGCTACCCGTCGCATGGGTCCCAAATCTCCAGGTTCAAGGGCATCTTCCTACATCGAAAACATGCATGAGAAACCCAGAAGATGGTACACCGTGTGACGGGGAAAGGTTTCTAAAACGCACCTCATTTCTCATCTCCTTGTGCTCGGGTTCGCCATTCCAGCCACTTTACTAGCAATCTCCCTACTTGGAGCATCAGCACCTTTAACCTCCTGTTCCGTACAGGTTGCAATTTGTCCTGAGGATGAACGGGAAGACGGGGAACCAATGAGAGACTAGCTCTTGGTGTTGGGACAGGCACAGGTCACTCTATTTTCCCATCAGGAAGAAGAATTAACCACAGGCTCAGCCTGCCCCCCGGAACCAGAACAGGGCCTGAAGCCATTCTGCGCTTTTGCGGCCAGCTCCCAGAAAAGCGACTTGTAAAATGGAGCTTCAGGGCACTGCAATTCACAAACCTGCAGAGTTATAAATGATAACTCTCGTCCACAAATATATTGAGGGAAGGCAAAGAAGAGGATTTGAAATCAAGGCAGAATTGCAGGAAACAGATTTCAGGAGGTAGATTCGAATCGCCTTTAAAGCACATGAAAAGCGGCAAAACGTTGACAATGATGCCCTTGGCGAAAAAGGGCGTATGCGTTTTTTCCTGAATATATTCAGGAAAAAACGCATACGCCCTTTGTGGCCAACCAAGCAACCTGGAAAGGCAAATCAGCGCTACAAAGAAGTCTCGCTTCCCATCGGTCAAAAGGGCCATGCTGAAAAAAGTGTCAAAACCAGAAATGCAGGACAGGCCATGGAGAAATGGGAGCCTTGCTACACTGATGGGCGGGATGTAAATTGCCAACAGCCACTCTGGAGAAGTGTACGGTGTGTCCTGAAACATCTAAAAAACACACCTTAGAGAGCATAGGGCACTTCCACGCATGGGGGGATAAAGTGGGAAAATTGAAAATCAGCAAGACACAAGCACCCCAAAGTTTAGGGCTGCTCTGTTGACAAGGACCTCCACTTCATTCCACCTTAAATATCCCAGGAAAGCGAAAAATGGATCAAAAAGTTGTGGTCCTTATGTACAATGGAATATCACTCAGCCATGAAATCAATGTCATAAGGCTAGTAGCAGCATGATGAGTGGATTTATGTATGACGATTCTAAGTGAAATAAGTCACACAGAAAAGGGCACTTCTCATAAGGTGTCACTTATAGAGGGAATGTAAAAACCGTTACACTTGAACTGAATTACAAAACAGAACAGAGTCACACATGCAGAAAACACACTATGGCTGCTTAACGGGAAAGGTGAGGTGGGGTGATACATAAAACAAGAGTTTCAAATTAGCTCAGATACCGTTCCATAAACCCAATATGTAATAGACAAGACCTACTCCTTGCTCAGAGAACTGGACTCAACACGCCCGATTCACCGCACAAGAATATATCTGAGTAGTAATAATCTTAAAACCTATGTATTGATATCTCTCTGTTAGTGTGTCAAGTGGGTGTAAAGCAGCATAAACACAGCCGTGAAAAGCAGCTAAACCCCATTATAAAAATAAATTACTTTTAAAAACCCATGAAACAAAGACAGGGAAAGAGAGAGAAATTCTTACACAAATCGTTCAGGGGCTGTGATGCAACCTGGATTGACCATATCTAGACCCACAGCTGGATGAGACATAAGGATGGACACTCTTGGGGCTGAGAGGTTTGGTGAGGTTGGGTGAGCAAACGCAGACCCTTTAAACTAATACTGCGTGCTACCCGTCGCATGGGTCCCAAATCTCCAGGTTCAAGGGCAGCTTCCTACATCGAAAACATGCATGAGAAACCCAGAAGATGGTACACCGTGTGACGGGGAAAGGTTTCTAAAACGCACCTCATTTCTCATCTCCTTGTGCTCGGGTTCGCCATTCCAGCCACTTTACTAGCAATCTCCCTACTTGGAGCATCAGCACCTTTAACCTCCTGTTCCGTACAGGTTGCAATTTGTCCTGAGGATGAACGGGAAGACGGGGAACCAATGAGAGACTAGCTCTTGGTGTTGGGACAGGCACAGGTCACTCTATTTTCCCATCAGGAAGAAGAATTAACCACAGGCTCAGCCTGCCCCCCGGAACCAGAACAGGGCCTGAAGCCATCCTGCGCTTTTGCGGCCAGCTCCCAGAAAAGCGACTCGTAAAATGGAGCTTCAGGGCACTGCAATTCACAAACCTGCAGAGTTATAAATGATAACTCTCGTCCACAAATATATTGAGGGAAGGCAAAGAAGAGGATTTGAAATCAAGGCAGAATTGCAGGAAACAGATTTCAGGAGGTAGATTCGAATCGCCTTTAAAGCACATGAAAAGCGGCAAAACGTTGACAATGATGCCCTTGGCCAAAAAGGGCGTATGCGTTTTTTCCTGAATATATTCAGGAAAAAACGCATACGCCCTTTTTGGCCAACCAAGCAACCTGGAAAGGCAAATCAGCGCTACAAAGAAGTCTCGCTTCCCATCGGTCAAAAGGGCCATGCTGAAAAATGTGTCAAAACCAGAAATGCAGGACAGGCCATGGAGAAATGGGAGACTTGCTACACTGATGGGCGGGATGTAAATTGCCAACAGCCACTCTGGAGAAGTGTACGGTGTGTCCTGAAACATCTAAAAAACACACCTTAGAGAGCATAGGGCACTTCCACGCATGGGGGGATAAAGTGGGAAAATTGAAAATCAGCAAGACACAAGCACCCCAAAGTTTAGGGCTGCTCTGTTGACAAGGACCTCCACTTCATTCCACCTTAAATATCCCAGGAAAGTGAAAAATGGATCAAAAATTTGTGGTCCTTATGTACAATGGTATATCACTCAGCCATGAAATCAATGTCATAAGGCTAGTAGCAGCATGATGAGTGGATTTATGTATGACGATTCTAAGTGAAATAAGTCACACAGAAAAGGGCACTTTTCATAAGGTGTCACTTATAGAGGGAATGTAAAAACCGTTACACTTGAACTGAATTACAAAACAGAACAGAGTCACACATGCAGAAAACACACTATGGCTGCTTAACGGGAAAGGTGAGGTGGGGTGATACATAAAACAAGAGTTTCAAATTAGCTCAGATACCGTTCCATAAACCCAATATGTAATAGACAAGACCTACTCCTTGCTCAGAGAACTGGACTCAACACGCCCGATTCACCGCACAAGAATATATCTGACTAGTAATAATCTTAAAACCTATGTATTGATATCTCTCTGTTAGTGTGTCAAGTGGGTGTAAAGCGGCATAAACACAGCCGTGAAAAGCAGCTAAACCCCATTATAAAAATAAATTACTTTTAAAAACCCATGAAACAAAGACAGGGAAAGAGAGAGAAATTCTTACACAATTCTTTCAGGGGCTGTGATGCAACCTGGATTGACCATATCTAGACCCACAGCTGGATGAGACATAAGGGTGGACACTCTTGGGGCTGAGAGGTTTGGTGAGGTTGGGTGAGCAAACGCAGACCCTTTAAAGTAATACTGCGTGCTACCCATCGCATGGGTCCCAAATCTCCAGGTTCAAGGGCATCTTCCTACATCGAAAACATGCATGAGAAACCCAGAAGATGGTACACCGTGTGACGGGGAAAGGTTTCTAAAACGCACCTCATTTCTCATCTCCTTGTGCTCGGGTTCGCCATTCCAGCCACTTTACTAGCAATCTCCCTACTTGGAGCATCAGCACCTTTAACCTCCTGTTCCGTAGAGGTTGCAATTTGTCCTGTGGATGAACGGGAAGACGGGGAACCAATGAGAGACTAGCTCTTGGTGTTGGGACAGGCACAGGTCACTCTATTTTCCCATCAGGAAGAAGAATTAACCACAGGCTCAGCCTGCCCCCCGGAACCAGAACAGGGCCTGAATCCATTCTGCGCTTTTGCGGCCAGCTCCCAGAAAAGCGACTCGTAAAATGGAGCTTCAGGGCACTGCAATTCACAAACCTGCAGAGTTATAAATGATAACTCTCGTCCACAAATATATTGAGGGAAGGCAAAGAAGAGGATTTGAAATCAAGGCAGAATTGCAGGAAACAGATTTCAGGAGGTAGATTCGAATCGCCTTTAAAGCACATGAAAAGCGGCAAAACGTTGACAATGATGCCCTTGGCCAAAAAGGGCGTATGCGTTTTTTCCTGAATATATTCAGGAAAAAACGCATACGCCCTTTTTGGCCAACCAAGCAACCTGGAAAGGCAAATCAGCGCTACAAAGAAGTCTCGCTTCCCATCGGTCAAAAGGGCCATGCTGAAAAAAGTGTCAAAACCAGAAATGCAGGACAGGCCATGGAGAAATGGGAGCCTTGCTACACTGATGGGCGGGATGTAAATTGCCAACAGCCACTCTGGAGAAGTGTACGGTGTGTCCTGAAACATCTAAAAAACACACCTTAGAGAGCATAGGGCACTTCCACGCATGGGGGGATAAAGTGGGAAAATTGAAAATCAGCAAGACACAAGCACCCCAAAGTTTAGGGCTGCTCTGTTGACAAGGACCTCCACTTCATTCCACCTTAAATATCCCAGGAAAGCGAAAAATGGATCAAAAAGTTGTGGTCCTTATGTACAATGGAATATCACTCAGCCATGAAATCAATGTCATAAGGCTAGTAGCAGCATGATGAGTGGATTTATGTATGAGGATTCTAAGTGAAATAAGTCACACAGAAAAGGGCACTTCTCATAAGGTGTCACTTATAGAGGGAATGTAAAAACCGTTACACTTGAACTGAATTACAAAACAGAACAGAGTCACACATGCAGAAAACACACTATGGCTGCTTAACGGGAAAGGTGAGGTGGGGTGATACATAAAACAAGAGTTTCAAATTAGCTCAGATACCGTTCCATAAACCCAATATGTAATAGACAAGACCTACTCCTTGCTCAGAGAACTGGACTCAACACGCCCGATTCACCGCACAAGAATATATCTTACTAGTAATAATCTTAAAACCTATGTATTGATATCTCTCTGTTAGTGTGTCAAGTGGGTGTAAAGCAGCATAAACACAGCCGTGAAAAGCAGCTAAACCCCATTATAAAAATAAATTACTTTTAAAAACCCATGAAACAAAGACAGGGAAAGAGAGAGAAATTCTTACACAATTCTTTCAGGGGCTGTGATGCAACCTGGATTGACCATATCTAGACCCACAGCTGGATGAGACATAAGGGTGGACACTCTTGGGGCTGAGAGGTTTGGTGAGGTTGGGTGAGCAAACGCAGACCCTTTAAAGTAATACTGCGTGCTACCCATCGCATGGGTCCCAAATCTCCAGGTTCAAGGGCATCTTCCTACATCGAAAACATGCATGAGAAACCCAGAAGATGGTACACCGTGTGACGGGGAAAGGTTTCTAAAACGCACCTCATTTCTCATCTCCTTGTGCTCGGGTTCGCCATTCCAGCCACTTTACTAGCAATCTCCCTACTTGGAGCATCAGCACCTTTAACCTCCTGTTCCGTACAGGTTGCAATTTGTCCTGAGGATGAACGGGAAGACGGGGAACCAATGAGAGACTAGCTCTTGGTGTTGGGACAGGCACAGGTCACTCTATTTTCCCATCAGGAAGAAGAATTAACCACAGGCTCAGCCTGCCCCCCGGAACCAGAACAGGGCCTGAAGCCATCCTGCGCTTTTGCGGCCAGCTCCCAGAAAAGCGACTTGTAAAATGGAGCTTCAGGGCACTGCAATTCACAAACCTGCAGAGTTATAAATGATAACTCTCGTCCACAAATATATTGAGGGAAGGCAAAGAAGAGGATTTGAAATCAAGGCAGAATTGCAGGAAACAGATTTCAGGAGGTAGATTCGAATCGCCTTTAAAGCACATGAAAAGCGGCAAAACGTTGACAATGATGCCCTTGGCCAAAAAGGGCGTATGCGTTTTTTCCTGAATATATTCAGGAAAAAACGCATACGCCCTTTTTGGCCAACCAAGCAACCTGGAAAGGCAAATCAGCGCTACAAAGAAGGCTCGCTTCCCATCGGTCAAAAGGGCCATGCTGAAAAAAGTGTCAAAACCAGAAATGCAGGACAGGCCATGGAGAAATGGGAGCCTTGCTACACTGATGGGCGGGATGTAAATTGCCAACAGCCACTCTGGAGAAGTGTACGGTGTGTCCTGAAACATCTAAAAAACACACCTTAGAGAGCATAGGGCACTTCCACGCATGGGGGGATAAAGTGGGAAAATTGAAAATCAGCAAGACACAAGCACCCCAAAGTTTAGGGCTGCTCTGTTGACAAGGACCTCCACTTCATTCCACCTTAAATATCCCAGGAAAGCGAAAAATGGATCAAAAAGTTGTGGTCCTTATGTACAATGGAATATCACTCAGCCATGAAATCAATGTCATAAGGCTAGTAGCAGCATGATGAGTGGATTTATGTATGACGATTCTAAGTGAAATAAGTCACACAGAAAAGGGCACTTCTCATAAGGTGTCACTTATAGAGGGAATGTAAAAACCGTTACACTTGAACTGAATTACAAAACAGAACAGAGTCACACATGCAGAAAACACACTATGGCTGCTTAACGGGAAAGGTGAGGTGGGGTGATACATAAAACAAGAGTTTCAAATTAGCTCAGATACCGTTCCATAAACCCAATATGTAATACACAAGACCTACTCCTTGCTCAGAGAACTGGACTCAACACGACCGATTCACCGCACAAGAATATATCTGACTAGTAATAATCTTAAAACCTATGTATTGATATCTCTCTGTTAGTGTGTCAAGTGGGTGTAAAGCGGCATAAACACAGCCGTGAAAAGCAGCTAAACCCCATTATAAAAATAAATTACTTTTAAAAACCCATGAAACAAAGACAGGGAAAGAGAGAGAAATTCTTATACAATTCTTTCAGGGGCTGTGATGCAACCTGGATTGACCATATCTAGACCCACAGCTGGATGAGACATAAGGGTGGACACTCTTGGGGCTGAGAGGTTTGGTGAGGTTGGGTGAGCAAACGCAGACCCTTTAAAGTAATACTGCGTGCTACCCATCGCATGGGTCCCAAATCTCCAGGTTCAAGGGCATCTTCCTACATCGAAAACATGCATGAGAAACCCAGAAGATGGTACACCGTGTGACGGGGAAAGGTTTCTAAAACGCATCTCATTTCTCATCTCCTTGTGCTCGGGTTCGCCATTCCAGCCACTTTACTAGCAATCTCCCTACTTGGAGCATCAGCACCTTTAACCTCCTGTTCCGTACAGGTTGCAATTTGTCCTGAGGATGAACGGGAAGACGGGGAACCAATGAGAGACTAGCTCTTGGTGTTGGGACAGGCACAGGTCACTCTATTTTCCCATCAGGAAGAAGAATTAACCACAGGCTCAGCCTGCCCCCCGGAACCAGAACAGGGCCTGAAGCCATCCTGCGCTTTTGCGGCCAGCTCCCAGAAAAGCGACTCGTAAAATGGAGCTTCAGGGCACTGCAATTCACAAACCTGCAGAGTTATAAATGATAACTCTCGTCCACAAATATATTGAGGGAAGGCAAAGAAGAGGATTTGAAATCAAGGCAGAATTGCAGGAAACAGATTTCAGGAGGTAGATTCGAATCGCCTTTAAAGCACATGAAAAGCGGCAAAACGTTGACAATGATGCCCTTGGCCAAAAAGGGCGTATGCGTTTTTTCCTGAATATATTCAGGAAAAAACGCATACGCCCTTTTTGGCCAACCAAGCAACCTGGAAAGGCAAATCAGCGCTACAAAGAAGGCTCGCTTCCCATCGGTCAAAAGGGCCATGCTGAAAAAAGTGTCAAAACCAGAAATGCAGGACAGGCCATGGAGAAATGGGAGCCTTGCTACACTGATGGGCGGGATGTAAATTGCCAACAGCCACTCTGGAGAAGTGTACGGTGTGTCCTGAAACATCTAAAAAACACACCTTAGAGAGCATAGGGCACTTCCACGCATGGGGGGATAAAGTGGGAAAATTGAAAATCAGCAAGACACAAGCACCCCAAAGTTTAGGGCTGCTCTGTTGACAAGGACCTCCACTTCATTCCACCTTAAATATCCCAGGAAAGCGAAAAATGGATCAAAAAGTTGTGGTCCTTATGTACAATGGAATATCACTCAGCCATGAAATCAATGTCATAAGGCTAGTAGCAGCATGATGAGTGGATTTATGTATGACGATTCTAAGTGAAATAAGTCACACAGAAAAGGGCACTTCTCATAAGGTGTCACTTATAGAGGGAATGTAAAAACCGTTACACTTGAACTGAATTACAAAACAGAACAGAGTCACACATGCAGAAAACACACTATGGCTGCTTAACGGGAAAGGTGAGGTGGGGTGATACATAAAACAAGAGTTTCAAATTAGCTCAGATACCGTTCCATAAACCCAATATGTAATAGACAAGACCTACTCCTTGCTCAGAGAACTGGACTCAACACGCCCGATTCACCGCACAAGAATATATCTGACTAGTAATAATCTTAAAACCTATGTATTGATATCTCTCTGTTAGTGTGTCAAGTGGGTGTAAAGCAGCATAAACACAGCCGTGAAAAGCAGCTAAACCCCATTATAAAAATAAATTACTTTTAAAAACCCATGAAACAAAGACAGGGAAAGAGAGAGAAATTCTTACACAATTCGTTCAGGGGCTGTGATGCAACCTGGATTGACCATATCTAGACCCACAGCTGGATGAGACATAAGGATGGACACTCTTGGGGCTGAGAGGTTTGGTGAGGTTGGGTGAGCAAACGCAGACCCTTTAAACTAATACTGCGTGCTACCCGTCGCATGGGTCCCAAATCTCCAGGTTCAAGGGCATCTTCCTACATCGAAAACATGCATGAGAAACCCAGAAGATGGTACACCGTGTGATGGGGAAAGGTTTCTAAAATGCACCTCATTTCTCATCTCCTTGTGCTCGGGTTCGCCATTCCAGCCACTTTACTAGCAATCTCCCTACTTGGAGCATCAGCACCTTTAACCTCCTGTTCCGTACAGGTTGCAATTTGTCCTGAGGATGAACGGGAAGACGGGGAACCAATGAGAGACTAGCTCTTGGTGTTGGGACAGGCACAGGTCACTCTATTTTCCCATCAGGAAGAAGAATTAACCACAGGCTCAGCCTGCCCCCCGGAACCAGAACAGGGCCTGAAGCCATCCTGCGCTTTTGCGGCCAGCTCCCAGAAAAGCGACTCGTAAAATGGAGCTTCAGGGCACTGCAATTCACAAACCTGCAGAGTTATAAATGATAACTCTCGTCCACAAATATATTGAGGGAAGGCAAAGAAGAGGATTTGAAATCAAGGCAGAATTGCAGGAAACAGATTTCAGGAGGTAGATTCGAATCGCCTTTAAAACACATGAAAAGCGGCAAAACGTTGACAATGATGCCCTTGGCCAAAAAGGGCGTATGCGTTTTTTCCTGAATATATTCAGGAAAAAACGCATACGCCCTTTGTGGCCAACCAAGCAACCTGGAAAGGCAAATCAGCGCTACAAAGAAGTCTCGCTTCCCATCGGTCAAAAGGGCCATGCTGAAAAAAGTGTCAAAACCAGAAATGCAGGACAGGCCATGGAGAAATGGGAGCCTTGCTACACTGATGGGCGGGATGTAAATTGCCAACAGCCACTCTGGAGAAGTGTACGGTGTGTCCTGAAACATCTAAAAAACACAGCTTAGAGAGCATAGGGCACTTCCACGCATGGGGGGATAAAGTGGGAAAATTGAAAATCAGCAAGACACAAGCACCCCAAAGTTTAGGGCTGCTCTGTTGACAAGGACCTCCACTTCATTCCACCTTAAATATCCCAGGAAAGCGAAAAATGGATAAAAAAGTTGTGGTCCTTATGTACAATGGAATATCACTCAGCCATGAAATCAATGTCATAAGGCTAGTAGCAGCATGATGAGTGGATTTATGTATGACGATTCTAAGTGAAATAAGTCACACAGAAAAGGGCACTTCTCATAAGGTGTCACTTATAGAGGGAATGTAAAAACCGTTACACTTGAACTGAATTACAAAACAGAACAGAGTCACACATGCAGAAAACACACTATGGCTGCTTAACGGGAAAGGTGAGGTGGGGTGATACATAAAACAAGAGTTTCAAATTAGCTCAGATACCGTTCCATAAACCCAATATGTAATAGACAAGACCTACTCCTTGCTCAGAGAACTGGACTCAACACGCCCGATTCACCGCACAAGAATATATCTGAGTAGTAATAATCTTAAAACCTATGTATTGATATCTCTCTGTTAGTTTGTCAAGTGGGTGTAAAGCAGCATAAACACAGCCGTGAAAAGCAGCTAAACCCCATTATAAAAATAAATTACTTTTAAAAACCCATGAAACAAAGACAGGGAAAGAGAGAGAAATTCTTACACAATTCGTTCAGGGGCTGTGATGCAACCTGGATTGACCATATCTAGACCCACAGCTGGATGATAAATAAGGGTGGACACTCTTGGGGCTGAGAGGTTTGGTGAGGTTGGGTGAGCAAACGCAGACCCTTTAAACTAATACTGCGTGCTACCCGTCGCATGGGTCCCAAATCTCCAGGTTCAAGGGCATCTTCCTACATCGAAAACATGCATGAGAAACCCAGAAGATGGTACACCGTGTGACGGGGAAAGGTTTCTAAAACGCACCTCATTTCTCATCTCCTTGTGCTCGGGTTCGCCATTCCAGCCACTTTACTAGCAATCTCCCTACTTGGAGCATCAGCACCTTTAACCTCCTGTTCCGTACAGGTTGCAATTTGTCCTGAGGATGAACGGGAAGACGGGGAACCAATGAGAGACTAGCTCTTGGTGTTGGGACAGGCACAGGTCACTCTATTTTCCCATCAGGAAGAAGAATTAACCACAGGCTCAGCCTGCCCCCCGGAACCAGAACAGGGCCTGAAGCCATTCTGAGCTTTTGCGGCCAGCTCCCAGAAAAGCGACTTGTAAAATGGAGCTTCAGGGCACTGCAATTCACAAACCTGCAGAGTTATAAATGATAACTCTCGTCCACAAATATATTGAGGGAAGGCAAAGAAGAGGATTTGAAATCAAGGCAGAATTGCAGGAAACAGATTTCAGGAGGTAGATTCGAATCGCCTTTAAAGCACATGAAAAGCGGCAAAACGTTGACAATGATGCCCTTGGCCAAAAAGGGCGTATGCGTTTTTTCCTGAATATATTCAGGAAAAAACGCATACGCCCTTTGTGGCCAACCAAGCAACCTGGAAAGGCAAATCAGCGCTACAAAGAAGTCTCGCTTCCCATCGGTCAAAAGGGCCATGCTGAAAAAAGTGTCAAAACCAGAAATGCAGGACAGGCCATGGAGAAATGGGAGCCTTGCTACACTGATGGGCGGGATGTAAATTGCCAACAGCCACTCTGGAGAAGTGTACGGTGTGTCCTGAAACATCTAAAAAACACACCTTAGAGAGCATAGGGCACTTCCACGCATGGGGGGATAAAGTGGGAAAATTGAAAATCAGCAAGACACAAGCACCCCAAAGTTTAGGGCTGCTCTGTTGACAAGGACCTCCACTTCATTCCACCTTAAATATCCCAGGAAAGTGAAAAATGGATCAAAAATTTGTGGTCCTTATGTACAATGGTATATCACTCAGCCATGAAATCAATGTCATAAGGCTAGTAGCAGCATGATGAGTGGATTTATGTATGACGATTCTAAGTGAAATAAGTCACACAGAAAAGGGCACTTTTCATAAGGTGTCACTTATAGAGGGAATGTAAAAACCGTTACACTTGAACTGAATTACAAAACAGAACAGAGTCACACATGCAGAAAACACACTATGGCTGCTTAACGGGAAAGGTGAGGTGGGGTGATACATAAAACAAGAGTTTCAAATTAGCTCAGATACCGTTCCATAAACCCAATATGTAATAGACAAGACCTACTCCTTGCTCAGAGAACTGGACTCAACACGCCCGATTCACCGCACAAGAATATATCTGACTAGTAATAATCTTAAAACCTATGTATTGATATCTCTCTGTTAGTGTGTCAAGTGGGTGTAAAGCGGCATAAACACAGCCGTGAAAAGCAGCTAAACCCCATTATAAAAATAAATTACTTTTAAAAACCCATGAAACAAAGACAGGGAAAGAGAGAGAAATTCTTACACAATTCTTTCAGGGGCTGTGATGCAACCTGGATTGACCATATCTAGACCCACAGCTGGATGAGACATAAGGGTGGACACTCTTGGGGCTGAGAGGTTTGGTGAGGTTGGGTGAGCAAACGCAGACCCTTTAAAGTAATACTGCGTGCTACCCATCGCATGGGTCCCAAATCTCCAGGTTCAAGGGCATCTTCCTACATCGAAAACATGCATGAGAAACCCAGAAGATGGTACACCGTGTGACGGGGAAAGGTTTCTAAAACGCACCTCATTTCTCATCTCCTTGTGCTCGGGTTCGCCATTCCAGCCACTTTACTAGCAATCTCCCTACTTGGAGCATCAGCACCTTTAACCTCCTGTTCCGTAGAGGTTGCAATTTGTCCTGTGGATGAACGGGAAGACGGGGAACCAATGAGAGACTAGCTCTTGGTGTTGGGACAGGCACAGGTCACTCTATTTTCCCATCAGGAAGAAGAATTAACCACAGGCTCAGCCTGCCCCCCGGAACCAGAACAGGGCCTGAAGCCATTCTGCGCTTTTGCGGCCAGCTCCCAGAAAAGCGACTTGTAAAATGGAGCTTCAGGGCACTGCAATTCACAAACCTGCAGAGTTATAAATGATAACTCTCGTCCACAAATATATTGAGGGAAGGCAAAGAAGAGGATTTGAAATCAAGGCAGAATTGCAGGAAACAGATTTCAGGAGGTAGATTCGAATCGCCTTTAAAGCACATGAAAAGCGGCAAAACGTTGACAATGATGCCCTTGGCCAAAAAGGGCGTATGCGTTTTTTCCTGAATATATTCAGGAAAAAACGCATACGCCCTTTGTGGCCAACCAAGCAACCTGGAAAGGCAAATCAGCGCTACAAAGAAGTCTCGCTTCCCATCGGTCAAAAGGGCCATGCTGAAAAAAGTGTCAAAACCAGAAATGCAGGACAGGCCATGGAGAAATGGGAGCCTTGCTACACTGATGGGCGGGATGTAAATTGCCAACAGCCACTCTGGAGAAGTGTACGGTGTGTCCTGAAACATCTAAAAAACACACCTTAGAGAGCATAGGGCACTTCCACGCATGGGGGGATAAAGTGGGAAAATTGAAAATCAGCAAGACACAAGCACCCCAAAGTTTAGGGCTGCTCTGTTGACAAGGACCTCCACTTCATTCCACCTTAAATATCCCAGGAAAGTGAAAAATGGATCAAAAATTTGTGGTCCTTATGTACAATGGTATATCACTCAGCCATGAAATCAATGTCATAAGGCTAGTAGCAGCATGATGAGTGGATTTATGTATGACGATTCTAAGTGAAATAAGTCACACAGAAAAGGGCACTTTTCATAAGGTGTCACTTATAGAGGGAATGTAAAAACCGTTACACTTGAACTGAATTACAAAACAGAACAGAGTCACACATGCAGAAAACACACTATGGCTGCTTAACGGGAAAGGTGAGGTGGGGTGATACATAAAACAAGAGTTTCAAATTAGCTCAGATACCGTTCCATAAACCCAATATGTAATAGACAAGACCTACTCCTTGCTCAGAGAACTGGACTCAACACGCCCGATTCACCGCACAAGAATATATCTGACTAGTAATAATCTTAAAACCTATGTATTGATATCTCTCTGTTAGTGTGTCAAGTGGGTGTAAAGCGGCATAAACACAGCCGTGAAAAGCAGCTAAACCCCATTATAAAAATAAATTACTTTTAAAAACCCATGAAACAAAGACAGGGAAAGAGAGAGAAATTCTTACACAATTCTTTCAGGGGCTGTGATGCAACCTGGATTGACCATATCTAGACCCACAGCTGGATGAGACATAAGGGTGGACACTCTTGGGGCTGAGAGGTTTGGTGAGGTTGGGTGAGCAAACGCAGACCCTTTAAAGTAATACTGCGTGCTACCCATCGCATGGGTCCCAAATCTCCAGGTTCAAGGGCATCTTCCTACATCGAAAACATGCATGAGAAACCCAGAAGATGGTACACCGTGTGACGGGGAAAGGTTTCTAAAACGCACCTCATTTCTCATCTCCTTGTGCTCGGGTTCGCCATTCCAGCCACTTTACTAGCAATCTCCCTACTTGGAGCATCAGCACCTTTAACCTCCTGTTCCGTAGAGGTTGCAATTTGTCCTGTGGATGAACGGGAAGACGGGGAACCAATGAGAGACTAGCTCTTGGTGTTGGGACAGGCACAGGTCACTCTATTTTCCCATCAGGAAGAAGAATTAACCACAGGCTCAGCCTGCCCCCCGGAACCAGAACAGGGCCTGAAGCCATTCTGCGCTTTTGCGGCCAGCTCCCAGAAAAGCGACTTGTAAAATGGAGCTTCAGGGCACTGCAATTCACAAACCTGCAGAGTTATAAATGATAACTCTCGTCCACAAATATATTGAGGGAAGGCAAAGAAGAGGATTTGAAATCAAGGCAGAATTGCAGGAAACAGATTTCAGGAGGTAGATTCGAATCGCCTTTAAAGCACATGAAAAGCGGCAAAACGTTGACAATGATGCCCTTGGCCAAAAAGGGCGTATGCGTTTTTTCCTGAATATATTCAGGAAAAAACGCATACGCCCTTTGTGGCCAACCAAGCAACCTGGAAAGGCAAATCAGCGCTACAAAGAAGTCTCGCTTCCCATCGGTCAAAAGGGCCATGCTGAAAAAAGTGTCAAAACCAGAAATGCAGGACAGGCCATGGAGAAATGGGAGCCTTGCTACACTGATGGGCGGGATGTAAATTGCCAACAGCCACTCTGGAGAAGTGTACGGTGTGTCCTGAAACATCTAAAAAACACAGCTTAGAGAGCATAGGGCACTTCCACGCATGGGGGGATAAAGTGGGAAAATTGAAAATCAGCAAGACACAAGCACCCCAAAGTTTAGGGCTGCTCTGTTGACAAGGACCTCCACTTCATTCCACCTTAAATATCCCAGGAAAGCGAAAAATGGATCAAAAAGTTGTGGTCCTTATGTACAATGGAATATCACTCAGCCATGAAATCAATGTCATAAGGCTAGTAGCAGCATGATGAGTGGATTTATGTATGACGATTCTAAGTGAAATAAGTCACACAGAAAAGGGCACTTCTCATAAGGTGTCACTTATAGAGGGAATGTAAAAACCGTTACACTTGAACTGAATTACAAAACAGAACAGAGTCACACATGCAGAAAACACACTATGGCTGCTTAACGGGAAAGGTGAGGTGGGGTGATACATAAAACAAGAGTTTCAAATTAGCTCAGATACCGTTCCATAAACCCAATATGTAATAGACAAGACCTACTCCTTGCTCAGAGAACTGGACTCAACACGCCCGATTCACCGCACAAGAATATATCTGAGTAGTAATAATCTTAAAACCTATGTATTGATATCTCTCTGTTAGTGTGTCAAGTGGGTGTAAAGCAGCATAAACACAGCCGTGAAAAGCAGCTAAACCCCATTATAAAAATAAATTACTTTTAAAAACCCATGAAACAAAGACAGGGAAAGAGAGAGAAATTCTTACACAAATCGTTCAGGGGCTGTGATGCAACCTGGATTGACCATATCTAGACCCACAGCTGGATGAGACATAAGGATGGACACTCTTGGGGCTGAGAGGTTTGGTGAGGTTGGGTGAGCAAACGCAGACCCTTTAAACTAATACTGCGTGCTACCCGTCGCATGGGTCCCAAATCTCCAGGTTCAAGGGCATCTTCCTACATCGAAAACATGCATGAGAAACCCAGAAGATGGTACACCGTGTGACGGGGAAAGGTTTCTAAAACGCACCTCATTTCTCATCTCCTTGTGCTCGGGTTCGCCATTCCAGCCACTTTACTAGCAATCTCCCTACTTGGAGCATCAGCACCTTTAACCTCCTGTTCCGTACAGGTTGCAATTTGTCCTGAGGATGAACGGGAAGACGGGGAACCAATGAGAGACTAGCTCTTGGTGTTGGGACAGGCACAGGTCACTCTATTTTCCCATCAGGAAGAAGAATTAACCACAGGCTCAGCCTGCCCCCCGGAACCAGAACAGGGCCTGAAGCCATCCTGCACTTTTGCGGCCAGCTCCCAGAAAAGCGACTCGTAAAATGGAGCTTCAGGGCACTGCAATTCACAAACCTGCAGAGTTATAAATGATAACTCTCGTCCACAAATATATTGAGGGAAGGCAAAGAAGAGGATTTGAAATCAAGGCAGAATTGCAGGAAACAGATTTCAGGAGGTAGATTCGAATCGCCTTTAAAGCACATGAAAAGCGGCAAAACGTTGACAATGATGCCCTTGGCCAAAAAGGGCGTATGCGTTTTTTCCTGAATATATTCAGGAAAAAACGCATACGCCCTTTTTGGCCAACCAAGCAACCTGGAAAGGCAAATCAGCGCTACAAAGAAGTCTCGCTTCCCATCGGTCAAAAGGGCCATGCTGAAAAATGTGTCAAAACCAGAAATGCAGGACAGGCCATGGAGAAATGGGAGACTTGCTACACTGATGGGCGGGATGTAAATTGCCAACAGCCACTCTGGAGAAGTGTACGGTGTGTCCTGAAACATCTAAAAAACACACCTTAGAGAGCATAGGGCACTTCCACGCATGGGGGGATAAAGTGGGAAAATTGAAAATCAGCAAGACACAAGCACCCCAAAGTTTAGGGCTGCTCTGTTGACAAGGACCTCCACTTCATTCCACCTTAAATATCCCAGGAAAGTGAAAAATGGATCAAAAATTTGTGGTCCTTATGTACAATGGTATATCACTCAGCCATGAAATCAATGTCATAAGGCTAGTAGCAGCATGATGAGTGGATTTATGTATGACGATTCTAAGTGAAATAAGTCACACAGAAAAGGGCACTTTTCATAAGGTGTCACTTATAGAGGGAATGTAAAAACCGTTACACTTGAACTGAATTACAAAACAGAACAGAGTCACACATGCAGAAAACACACTATGGCTGCTTAACGGGAAAGGTGAGGTGGGGTGATACATAAAACAAGAGTTTCAAATTAGCTCAGATACCGTTCCATAAACCCAATATGTAATAGACAAGACCTACTCCTTGCTCAGAGAACTGGACTCAACACGCCCGATTCACCGCACAAGAATATATCTGACTAGTAATAATCTTAAAACCTATGTATTGATATCTCTCTGTTAGTGTGTCAAGTGGGTGTAAAGCGGCATAAACACAGCCGTGAAAAGCAGCTAAACCCCATTATAAAAATAAATTACTTTTAAAAACCCATGAAACAAAGACAGGGAAAGAGAGAGAAATTCTTACACAATTCTTTCAGGGGCTGTGATGCAACCTGGATTGACCATATCTAGACCCACAGCTGGATGAGACATAAGGGTGGACACTCTTGGGGCTGAGAGGTTTGGTGAGGTTGGGTGAGCAAACGCAGACCCTTTAAAGTAATACTGCGTGCTACCCATCGCATGGGTCCCAAATCTCCAGGTTCAAGGGCATCTTCCTACATCGAAAACATGCATGAGAAACCCAGAAGATGGTACACCGTGTGACGGGGAAAGGTTTCTAAAACGCACCTCATTTCTCATCTCCTTGTGCTCGGGTTCGCCATTCCAGCCACTTTACTAGCAATCTCCCTACTTGGAGCATCAGCACCTTTAACCTCCTGTTCCGTAGAGGTTGCAATTTGTCCTGTGGATGAACGGGAAGACGGGGAACCAATGAGAGACTAGCTCTTGGTGTTGGGACAGGCACAGGTCACTCTATTTTCCCATCAGGAAGAAGAATTAACCACAGGCTCAGCCTGCCCCCCGGAACCAGAACATGGCCTGAAGCCATTCTGCGCTTTTGCGGCCAGCTCCCAGAAAAGCGACTTGTAAAATGGAGCTTCAGGGCACTGCAATTCACAAACCTGCAGAGTTATAAATGATAACTCTCGTCCACAAATATATTGAGGGAAGGCAAAGAAGAGGATTTGAAATCAAGGCAGAATTGCAGGAAACAGATTTCAGGAGGTAGATTCGAATCGCCTTTAAAGCACATGAAAAGCGGCAAAACGTTGACAATGATGCCCTTGGCCAAAAAGGGCGTATGCGTTTTTTCCTGAATATATTCAGGAAAAAACGCATACGCCCTTTTTGGCCAACCAAGCAACCTGGAAAGGCAAATCAGCGCTACAAAGAAGTCTCGCTTCCCATCGGTCAAAAGGGCCATGCTGAAAAAAGTGTCAAAACCAGAAATGCAGGACAGGCCATGGAGAAATGGGAGCCTTGCTACACTGATGGGCGTGATGTAAATTGCCAACAGCCACTCTGGAGAAGTGTACGGTGTGTCCTGAAACATCTAAAAAACACACCTTAGAGAGCATAGGGCACTTCCACGCATGGGGGGATAAAGTGGGAAAATTGAAAATCAGCAAGACACAAGCACCCCAAAGTTTAGGGCTGCTCTGTTGACAAGGACCTCCACTTCATTCCACCTTAAATATCCCAGGAAAGCGAAAAATGGATCAAAAAGTTGTGGTCCTTATGTACAATGGAATATCACTCAGCCATGAAATCAATGTCATAAGGCTAGTAGCAGCATGATGAGTGGATTTATGTATGACGATTCTAAGTGAAATAAGTCACACAGAAAAGGGCACTTCTCATAAGGTGTCACTTATAGAGGGAATGTAAAAACCGTTACACTTGAACTGAATTACAAAACAGAACAGAGTCACACATGCAGAAAACACACTATGGCTGCTTAACGGGAAAGGTGAGGTGGGGTGATACATAAAACAAGAGTTTCAAATTAGCTCAGATACCGTTCCATAAACCCAATATGTAATAGACAAGACCTACTCCTTGCTCAGAGAACTGGACTCAACACGCCCGATTCACCGCACAAGAATATATCTGACTAGTAATAATCTTAAAACCTATGTATTGATATCTCTCTGTTAGTGTGTCAAGTGGGTGTAAAGCGGCATAAACACAGCCGTGAAAAGCAGCTAAACCCCATTATAAAAATAAATTACTTTTAAAAACCCATGAAACAAAGACAGGGAAAGAGAGAGAAATTCTTACACAATTCTTTCAGGGGCTGTGATGCAACCTGGATTGACCATATCTAGACCCACAGCTGGATGAGACATAAGGGTGGACACTCTTGGGGCTGAGAGGTTTGGTGAGGTTGGGTGAGCAAACGCAGACCCTTTAAAGTAATACTGCGTGCTACCCATCGCATGGGTCCCAAATCTCCAGGTTCAAGGGCGTCTTCCTACATCGAAACCATGCATGAGAAACCCAGAAGATGGTACACCGTGTGACGGGGAAAGGTTTCTAAAACGCACCTCATTTCTCATCTCCTTGTGCTCGGGTTCGCCATTCCAGCCACTTTACTAGCAATCTCCCTACTTGGAGCATCAGCACCTTTAACCTCCTGTTCCGTACAGGTTGCAATTTGTCCTGTGGATGAACGGGAAGACGGGGAACCAATGAGAGACTAGCTCTTGGTGTTGGGACAGGCACAGGTCACTCTATTTTCCCATCAGGAAGAAGAATTAATCACAGGCTCAGCCTGCCCCCCGGAACCAGAACAGGGCCTGAAGCCATCCTGCGCTTTTGCGGCCAGCTCCCAGAAAAGCGACTCGTAAAATGGAGCTTCAGGGCACTGCAATTCACAAACCTGCAGAGTTATAAATGATAACTCTCGTCCACAAATATATTGAGGGAAGGCAAAGAAGAGGATTTGAAATCAAGGCAGAATTGCAGGAAACAGATTTCAGGAGGTAGATTCGAATCGCCTTTAAAGCACATGAAAAGCGGCAAAACGTTGACAATGATGCCCTTGGCCAAAAAGGGCGTATGCGTTTTTTCCTGAATATATTCAGGAAAAAACGCATACGCCCTTTTTGGCCAACCAAGCAACCTGGAAAGGCAAATCAGCGCTACAAAGAAGTCTCGCTTCCCATCGGTCAAAAGGGCCATGCTGAAAAATGTGTCAAAACCAGAAATGCAGGACAGGCCATGGAGAAATGGGAGACTTGCTACACTGATGGGCGGGATGTAAATTGCCAACAGCCACTCTGGAGAAGTGTACGGTGTGTCCTGAAACATCTAAAAAACACACCTTAGAGAGCATAGGGCACTTCCACGCATGGGGGGATAAAGTGGGAAAATTGAAAATCAGCAAGACACAAGCACCCCAAAGTTTAGGGCTGCTCTGTTGACAAGGACCTCCACTTCATTCCACCTTAAATATCCAGGAAAGTGAAAAATGGATCAAAAATTTGTGGTCCTTATGTACAATGGTATATCACTCAGCCATGAAATCAATGTCATAAGGCTAGTAGCAGCATGATGAGTGGATTTATGTATGACGATTCTAAGTGAAATAAGTCACACAGAAAAGGGCACTTTTCATAAGGTGTCACTTATAGAGGGAATGTAAAAACCGTTACACTTGAACTGAATTACAAAACAGAACAGAGTCACACATGCAGAAAACACACTATGGCTGCTTAACGGGAAAGGTGAGGTGGGGTGATACATAAATCAAGAGTTTCAAATTAGCTCAGATACCGTTCCATAAACCCAATATGTAATAGACAAGACCTACTCCTTGCTCAGAGAACTGGACTCAACACGTTCGATTCACCGCACAAGAATATATCTGACTAGTAATAATCTTAAAACCTATGTATTGATATCTCTCTGTTAGTGTGTCAAGTGGGTGTAAAGCGGCATAAACACAGCCGTGAAAAGCAGCTAAACCCCATTATAAAAATAAATTACTTTTAAAAACCCATGAAACAAAGACAGGGAAAGAGAGAGAAATTCTTACACAATTCTTTCAGGGGCTGTGATGCAACCTGGATTGACCATATCTAGACCCACAGCTGGATGAGACATAAGGGTGGACACTCTTGGGGCTGAGAGGTTTGGTGAGGTTGGGTGAGCAAACGCAGACCCTTTAAAGTAATACTGCGTGCTACCCATCGCATGGGTCCCAAATCTCCAGGTTCAAGGGCGTCTTCCTACATCGAAAACATGCATGAGAAACCCAGAAGATGGTACACCGTGTGACGGGGAAAGGTTTCTAAAACGCACCTCATTTCTCATCTCCTTGTGCTCGGGTTCGCCATTCCAGCCACTTTACTAGCAATCTCCCTACTTGGAGCATCAGCACCTTTAACCTCCTGTTCCGTACAGGTTGCAATTTGTCCTGTGGATGAACGGGAAGACGGGGAACCAATGAGAGACTAGCTCTTGGTGTTGGGACAGGCACAGGTCACTCTATTTTCCCATCAGGAAGAAGAATTAACCACAGGCTCAGCCTGCCCCCCGGAACCAGAACAGGGCCTGAAGCCATCCTGCGCTTTTGCGGCCAGCTCCCAGAAAAGCGACTTGTAAAATGGAGCTTCAGGGCACTGCAATTCACAAACCTGCAGAGTTATAAATGATAACTCTCGTCCACAAATATATTGAGGGAAGGCAAAGAAGAGGATTTGAAATCAAGGCAGAATTGCAGGAAACAGATTTCAGGAGGTAGATTCGAATCGCCTTTAAAGCACATGAAAAGCGGCAAAACGTTGACAATGATGCCCTTGGCCAAAAAGGGCGTATGCGTTTTTTCCTGAATATATTCAGGAAAAAACGCATACGCCCTTTTTGGCCAACCAAGCAACCTGGAAAGGCAAATCAGCGCTACAAAGAAGTCTCGCTTCCCATCGGTCAAAAGGGCCATGCTGAAAAAAGTGTCAAAACCAGAAATGCAGGACAGGCCATGGAGAAATGGGAGCCTTGCTACACTGATGGGCGGGATGTAAATTGCCAACAGCCACTCTGGAGAAGTGTACGGTGTGTCCTGAAACATCTAAAAAACACACCTTAGAGAGCATAGGGCACTTCCACGCATGGGGGGATAAAGTGGGAAAATTGAAAATCAGCAAGACACAAGCACCCCAAAGTTTAGGGCTGCTCTGTTGACAAGGACCTCCACTTCATTCCACCTTAAATATCCCAGGAAAGCGAAAAATGGATCAAAAAGTTGTGGTCCTTATGTACAATGGAATATCACTCAGCCATGAAATCAATGTCATAAGGCTAGTAGCAGCATGATGAGTGGATTTATGTATGACGATTCTAAGTGAAATAAGTCACACAGAAAAGGGCACTTCTCATAAGGTGTCACTTATAGAGGGAATGTAAAAACCGTTACACTTGAACTGAATTACAAAACAGAACAGAGTCACACATGCAGAAAACACACTATGGCTGCTTAACGGGAAAGGTGAGGTGGGGTGATACATAAAACAAGAGTTTCAAATTAGCTCAGATACCGTTCCATAAACCCAATATGTAATAGACAAGACCTACTCCTTGCTCAGAGAACTGGACTCAACACGCCCG
Organism: Balaenoptera physalus; assembly: GCF_965194825.1. Taxonomy (NCBI): domain Eukaryota; kingdom Metazoa; phylum Chordata; class Mammalia; order Artiodactyla; family Balaenopteridae; genus Balaenoptera; species Balaenoptera physalus. Next base: position 28,493 of record NW_028125555.1, read on the forward strand.
ATTCACCGCACAAGAATATATCTGACTAGTAATAATCTTAAAACCTATGTATTGATATCTCTCTGTTAGTGTGTCAAGTGGGTGTAAAGCGGCATAAACACAGCCGTGAAAAGCAGCTAAACCCCATTATAAAAATAAATTACTTTTAAAAACCCATGAAACAAAGACAGGGAAAGAGAGAGAAATTCTTACACAATTCTTTCAGGGGCTGTGATGCAACCTGGATTGACCATATCTAGACCCACAGCTGGATGAGACATAAGGGTGGACACTCTTGGGGCTGAGAGGTTTGGTGAGGTTGGGTGAGCAAACGCAGACCCTTTAAAGTAATACTGCGTGCTACCCATCGCATGGGTCCCAAATCTCCAGGTTCAAGGGCATCTTCCTTCATCGAAAACATGCATGAGAAACCCAGAAGATGGTACACCGTGTGACGGGGAAAGGTTTCTAAAACGCACCTCATTTCTCATCTCCTTGTGCTCGGGTTCGCCATTCCAGCCACTTTACTAGCAATCTCCCTACTTGGAGCATCAGCACCTTTAACCTCCTGTTCCGTACAGGTTGCAATTTGTCCTGTGGATGAACGGGAAGACGGGGAACCAATGAGAGACTAGCTCTTGGTGTTGGGACAGGCACAGGTCACTCTATTTTCCCATCAGGAAGAAGAATTAACCACAGGCTCAGCCTGCCCCCCGGAACCAGAACAGGGCCTGAAGCCATCCTGCGCTTTTGCGGCCAGCTCCCAGAAAAGCGACTTGTAAAATGGAGCTTCAGGGCACTGCAATTCACAAACCTGCAGAGTTATAAATGATAACTCTCGTCCACAAATATATTGAGGGAAGGCAAAGAAGAGGATTTGAAATCAAGGCAGAATTGCAGGAAACAGATTTCAGGAGGTAGATTCGAATCGCCTTTAAAGCACATGAAAAGCGGCAAAACGTTGACAATGATGCCCTTGGCCAAAAAGGGCGTATGCGTTTTTTCCTGAATATATTCAGGAAAAAACGCATACGCCCTTTTTGGCCAACCAAGCAACCTGGAAAGGCAAATCAGCGCTACAAAGAAGTCTCGCTTCCCATCGGTCAAAAGGGCCATGCTGAAAAAAGTGTCAAAACCAGAAATGCAGGACAGGCCATGGAGAAATGGGAGCCTTGCTACACTGATGGGCGGGATGTAAATTGCCAACAGCCACTCTGGAGAAGTGTACGGTGTGTCCTGAAACATCTAAAAAACACACCTTAGAGAGCATAGGGCACTTCCACGCATGGGGGGATAAAGTGGGAAAATTGAAAATCAGCAAGACACAAGCACCCCAAAGTTTAGGGCTGCTCTGTTGACAAGGACCTCCACTTCATTCCACCTTAAATATCCCAGGAAAGCGAAAAATGGATCAAAAAGTTGTGGTCCTTATGTACAATGGAATATCACTCAGCCATGAAATCAATGTCATAAGGCTAGTAGCAGCATGATGAGTGGATTTATGTATGACGATTCTAAGTGAAATAAGTCACACAGAAAAGGGCACTTCTCATAAGGTGTCACTTATAGAGGGAATGTAAAAACCGTTACACTTGAACTGAATTACAAAACAGAACAGAGTCACACATGCAGAAAACACACTATGGCTGCTTAACGGGAAAGGTGAGGTGGGGTGATACATAAAACAAGAGTTTCAAATTAGCTCAGATACCGTTCCATAAACCCAATATGTAATAGACAAGACCTACTCCTTGCTCAGAGAACTGGACTCAACACGCCCGATTCACCGCACAAGAATATATCTGACTAGTAATAATCTTAAAACCTATGTATTGATATCTCTCTGTTAGTGTGTCAAGTGGGTGTAAAGCGACATAAACACAGCCGTGAAAAGCTGCTAAACCCCATTATAAAAATAAATTACTTTTAAAAACCCATGAAACAAAGACAGGGAAAGAGAGAGAAATTCTTACACAATTCGTTCAGGGGCTGTGATGCAACCTGGATTGACCATATCTAGACCCACAGCTGGATGAGACATAAGGATGGACACTCTTGGGGCTGAGAGGTTTGGTGAGGTTGGGTGAGCAAACGCAGACCCTTTAAACTAATACTGCGTGCTACCCGTCGCATGGGTCCCAAATCTCCAGGTTCAAGGGCATCTTCCTACATCGAAAACATGCATGAGAAACCCAGAAGATGGTACACCGTGTGACGGGGAAAGGTTTCTAAAATGCACCTCATTTCTCATCTCCTTGTGCTCGGGTTCGCCATTCCAGCCACTTTACTAGCAATCTCCCTACTTGGAGCATCAGCACCTTTAACCTCCTGTTCCGTACAGGTTGCAATTTGTCCTGAGGATGAACGGGAAGACGGGGAACCAATGAGAGACTAGCTCTTGGTGTTGGGACAGGCACAGGTCACTCTATTTTCCCATCAGGAAGAAGAATTAACCACAGGCTCAGCCTGCCCCCCGGAACCAGAACAGGGCCTGAAGCCATCCTGCGCTTTTGCGGCCAGCTCCCAGAAAAGCGACTCGTAAAATGGAGCTTCAGGGCACTGCAATTCACAAACCTGCAGAGTTATAAATGATAACTCTCGTCCACAAATATATTGAGGGAAGGCAAAGAAGAGGATTTGAAATCAAGGCAGAATTGCAGGAAACAGATTTCAGGAGGTAGATTCGAATCGCCTTTAAAGCACATGAAAAGCGGCAAAACGTTGACAATGATGCCCTTGGCCAAAAAGGGCGTATGCGTTTTTTCCTGAATATATTCAGGAAAAAACGCATACGCCCTTTTTGGCCAACCAAGCAACCTGGAAAGGCAAATCAGCGCTACAAAGAAGTCTCGCTTCCCATCGGTCAAAAGGGCCATGCTGAAAAAAGTGTCAAAACCAGAAATGCAGGACAGGCCATGGAGAAATGGGAGCCTTGCTACACTGATGGGCGGGATGTAAATTGCCAACAGCCACTCTGGAGAAGTGTAGGGTGTGTCCTGAAACATCTAAAAAACACACCTTAGAGAGCATAAGGCACTTCCACGCATGGGGGGATAAAGTGGGAAAATTGAAAATCAGCAAGACACAAGCACCCCAAAGTTTAGGGCTGCTCTGTTGACAAGGACCTCCACTTCATTCCACCTTAAATATCCCAGGAAAGCGAAAAATGGATCAAAAAGTTGTGGTCCTTATGTACAATGGAATATCACTCAGCCATGAAATCAATGTCATAAGGCTAGTAGCAGCATGATGAGTGGATTTATGTATGACGATTCTAAGTGAAATAAGTCACACAGAAAAGGGCACTTCTCATAAGGTGTCACTTATAGAGGGAATGTAAAAACCGTTACACTTGAACTGAATTACAAAACAGAACAGAGTCACACATGCAGGAAACACACTATGGCTGCTTAACGGGAAAGGTGAGGTGGGGTGATACATAAAACAAGAGTTTCAAATTAGCTCAGATACCGTTCCATAAACCCAATATGTAATAGACAAGACCTACTCCTTGCTCAGAGAACTGGACTCAACACGCCCGATTCACCGCACAAGAATATATCTGACTAGTAATAATCTTAAAACCTATGTATTGATATCTCTCTGTTAGTGTGTCAAGTGGGTGTAAAGCGGCATAAACACAGCCGTGAAAAGCAGCTAAACCCCATTATAAAAATAAATTACTTTTAAAAACCCATGAAACAAAGACAGGGAAAGAGAGAGAAATTCTTACACAATTCTTTCAGGGGCTGTGATGCAACCTGGATTGACCATATCTAGACCCACAGCTGGATGAGACATAAGGGTGGACACTCTTGGGGCTGAGAGGTTTGGTGAGGTTGGGTGAGCAAACGCAGACCCTTTAAAGTAATACTGCGTGCTACCCATCGCATGGGTCCCAAATCTCCAGGTTCAAGGGCATCTTCCTACATCGAAAACATGCATGAGAAACCCAGAAGATGGTACACCGTGTGACGGGGAAAGGTTTCTAAAACGCACCTCATTTCTCATCTCCTTGTGCTCGGGTTCGCCATTCCAGCCACTTTACTAGCAATCTCCCTACTTGGAGCATCAGCACCTTTAACCTCCTGTTCCGTACAGGTTGCAATTTGTCCTGTGGATGAACGGGAAGACGGGGAACCAATGAGAGACTAGCTCTTGGTGTTGGGACAGGCACAGGTCACTCTATTTTCCCATCAGGAAGAAGAATTAACCACAGGCTCAGCCTGCCCCCCGGAACCAGAACAGGGCCTGAAGCCATCCTGCGCTTTTGCGGCCAGCTCCCAGAAAAGCGACTTGTAAAATGGAGCTTCAGGGCACTGCAATTCACAAACCTGCAGAGTTATAAATGATAACTCTCGTCCACAAATATATTGAGGGAAGGCAAAGAAGAGGATTTGAAATCAAGGCAGAATTGCAGGAAACAGATTTCAGGAGGTAGATTCGAATCGCCTTTAAAGCACATGAAAAGCGGCAAAACGTTGACAATGATGCCCTTGGCCAAAAAGGGCGTATGCGTTTTTTCCTGAATATATTCAGGAAAAAACGCATACGCCCTTTTTGGCCAACCAAGCAACCTGGAAAGGCAAATCAGCGCTACAAAGAAGTCTCGCTTCCCATCGGTCAAAAGGGCCATGCTGAAAAAAGTGTCAAAACCAGAAATGCAGGACAGGCCATGGAGAAATGGGAGCCTTGCTACACTGATGGGCGGGATGTAAATTGCCAACAGCCACTCTGGAGAAGTGTACGGTGTGTCCTGAAACATCTAAAAAACACACCTTAGAGAGCATAGGGCACTTCCACGCATGGGGGGATAAAGTGGGAAAATTGAAAATCAGCAAGACACAAGCACCCCAAAGTTTAGGGCTGCTCTGTTGACAAGGACCTCCACTTCATTCCACCTTAAATATCCCAGGAAAGCGAAAAATGGATCAAAAAGTTGTGGTCCTTATGTACAATGGAATATCACTCAGCCATGAAATCAATGTCATAAGGCTAGTAGCAGCATGATGAGTGGATTTATGTATGACGATTCTAAGTGAAATAAGTCACACAGAAAAGGGCACTTCTCATAAGGTGTCACTTATAGAGGGAATGTAAAAACCGTTACACTTGAACTGAATTACAAAACAGAACAGAGTCACACATGCAGAAAACACACTATGGCTGCTTAACGGGAAAGGTGAGGTGGGGTGATACATAAAACAAGAGTTTCAAATTAGCTCAGATACCGTTCCATAAACCCAATATGTAATAGACAAGACCTACTCCTTGCTCAGAGAACTGGACTCAACACGCCCGATTCACCGCACAAGAATATATCTGACTAGTAATAATCTTAAAACCTATGTATTGATATCTCTCTGTTAGTGTGTCAAGTGGGTGTAAAGCGACATAAACACAGCCGTGAAAAGCTGCTAAACCCCATTATAAAAATAAATTACTTTTAAAAACCCATGAAACAAAGACAGGGAAAGAGAGAGAAATTCTTACACAATTCGTTCAGGGGCTGTGATGCAACCTGGATTGACCATATCTAGACCCACAGCTGGATGAGACATAAGGATGGACACTCTTGGGGCTGAGAGGTTTGGTGAGGTTGGGTGAGCAAACGCAGACCCTTTAAACTAATACTGCGTGCTACCCGTCGCATGGGTCCCAAATCTCCAGGTTCAAGGGCATCTTCCTACATCGAAAACATGCATGAGAAACCCAGAAGATGGTACACCGTGTGACGGGGAAAGGTTTCTAAAACGCACCTCATTTCTCATCTCCTTGTGCTCGGGTTCGCCATTCCAGCCACTTTACTAGCAATCTCCCTACTTGGAGCATCAGCACCTTTAACCTCCTGTTCCGTACAGGTTGCAATTTGTCCTGAGGATGAACGGGAAGACGGGGAACCAATGAGAGACTAGCTCTTGGTGTTGGGACAGGCACAGGTCACTCTATTTTCCCATCAGGAAGAAGAATTAACCACAGGCTCAGCCTGCCCCCCGGAACCAGAACAGGGCCTGAAGCCATCCTGCGCTTTTGCGGCCAGCTCCCAGAAAAGCGACTCGTAAAATGGAGCTTCAGGGCACTGCAATTCACAAACCTGCAGAGTTATAAATGATAACTCTCGTCCACAAATATATTGAGGGAAGGCAAAGAAGAGGATTTGAAATCAAGGCAGAATTGCAGGAAACAGATTTCAGGAGGTAGATTCGAATCGCCTTTAAAGCACATGAAAAGCGGCAAAACGTTGACAATGATGCCCTTGGCCAAAAAGGGCGTATGCGTTTTTTCCTGAATATATTCAGGAAAAAACGCATACGCCCTTTTTGGCCAACCAAGCAACCTGGAAAGGCAAATCAGCGCTACAAAGAAGTCTCGCTTCCCATCGGTCAAAAGGGCCATGCTGAAAAAAGTGTCAAAACCAGAAATGCAGGACAGGCCATGGAGAAATGGGAGCCTTGCTACACTGATGGGCGGGATGTAAATTGCCAACAGCCACTCTGGAGAAGTGTAGGGTGTGTCCTGAAACATCTAAAAAACACACCTTAGAGAGCATAAGGCACTTCCACGCATGGGGGGATAAAGTGGGAAAATTGAAAATCAGCAAGACACAAGCACCCCAAAGTTTAGGGCTGCTCTGTTGACAAGGACCTCCACTTCATTCCACCTTAAATATCCCAGGAAAGCGAAAAATGGATCAAAAAGTTGTGGTCCTTATGTACAATGGAATATCACTCAGCCATGAAATCAATGTCATAAGGCTAGTAGCAGCATGATGAGTGGATTTATGTATGACGATTCTAAGTGAAATAAGTCACACAGAAAAGGGCACTTCTCATAAGGTGTCACTTATAGAGGGAATGTAAAAACCGTTACACTTGAACTGAATTACAAAACAGAACAGAGTCACACATGCAGAAAACACACTATGGCTGCTTAACGGGAAAGGTGAGGTGGGGTGATACATAAAACAAGAGTTTCAAATTAGCTCAGATACCGTTCCATAAACCCAATATGTAATAGACAAGACCTATTCCTTGCTCAGAGAACTGGACTCAACACGCCCGATTCACCGCACAAGAATATATCTGACTAGTACTAATCTTAAAACCTATGTATTGATATCTCTCTGTTAGTGTGTCAAGTGGGTGTAAAGCGGCATAAACACAGCCGTGAAAAGCAGCTAAACCCCATTATAAAAATAAATTACTTTTAAAAACCCATGAAACAAAGACAGGGAAAGAGAGAGAAATTCTTACACAATTCTTTCAGGGGCTGTGATGCAACCTGGATTGACCATATCTAGACCCACAGCTGGATGAGACATAAGGGTGGACACTCTTGGGGCTGAGAGGTTTGGTGAGGTTGGGTGAGCAAACGCAGACCCTTTAAAGTAATACTGCGTGCTACCCATCGCATGGGTCCCAAATCTCCAGGTTCAAGGGCATCTTCCTACATCGAAAACATGCATGAGAAACCCAGAAGATGGTACACCGTGTGACGGGGAAAGGTTTCTAAAACGCACCTCATTTCTCATCTCCTTGTGCTCGGGTTCGCCATTCCAGCCACTTTACTAGCAATCTCCCTACTTGGAGCATCAGCACCTTTAACCTCCTGTTCCGTACAGGTTGCAATTTGTCCTGTGGATGAACGGGAAGACGGGGAACCAATGAGAGACTAGCTCTTGGTGTTGGGACAGGCACAGGTCACTCTATTTTCCCATCAGGAAGAAGAATTAACCACAGGCTCAGCCTGCCCCCCGGAACCAGAACAGGGCCTGAAGCCATCCTGCGCTTTTGCGGCCAGCTCCCAGAAAAGCGACTTGTAAAATGGAGCTTCAGGGCACTGCAATTCACAAACCTGCAGAGTTATAAATGATAACTCTCGTCCACAAATATATTGAGGGAAGGCAAAGAAGAGGATTTGAAATCAAGGCAGAATTGCAGGAAACAGATTTCAGGAGGTAGATTCGAATCGCCTTTAAAGCACATGAAAAGCGGCAAAACGTTGACAATGATGCCCTTGGCCAAAAAGGGCGTATGCGTTTTTTCCTGAATATATTCAGGAAAAAACGCATACGCCCTTTTTGGCCAACCAAGCAACCTGGAAAGGCAAATCAGCGCTACAAAGAAGTCTCGCTTCCCATCGGTCAAAAGGGCCATGCTGAAAAAAGTGTCAAAACCAGAAATGCAGGACAGGCCATGGAGAAATGGGAGCCTTGCTACACTGATGGGCGGGATGTAAATTGCCAACAGCCACTCTGGAGAAGTGTAGGGTGTGTCCTGAAACATCTAAAAAACACACCTTAGAGAGCATAAGGCACTTCCACGCATGGGGGGATAAAGTGGGAAAATTGAAAATCAGCAAGACACAAGCACCCCAAAGTTTAGGGCTGCTCTGTTGACAAGGACCTCCACTTCATTCCACCTTAAATATCCCAGGAAAGCGAAAAATGGATCAAAAAGTTGTGGTCCTTATGTACAATGGAATATCACTCAGCCATGAAATCAATGTCATAAGGCTAGTAGCAGCATGATGAGTGGATTTATGTATGACGATTCTAAGTGAAATAAGTCACACAGAAAAGGGCACTTCTCATAAGGTGTCACTTATAGAGGGAATGTAAAAACCGTTACACTTGAACTGAATTACAAAACAGAACAGAGTCACACATGCAGGAAACACACTATGGCTGCTTAACGGGAAAGGTGAGGTGGGGTGATACATAAAACAAGAGTTTCAAATTAGCTCAGATACCGTTCCATAAACCCAATATGTAATAGACAAGACCTACTCCTTGCTCAGAGAACTGGACTCAACACGCCCGATTCACCGCACAAGAATATATCTGACTAGTAATAATCTTAAAACCTATGTATTGATATCTCTCTGTTAGTGTGTCAAGTGGGTGTAAAGCGGCATAAACACAGCCGTGAAAAGCAGCTAAACCCCATTATAAAAATAAATTACTTTTAAAAACCCATGAAACAAAGACAGGGAAAGAGAGAGAAATTCTTACACAATTCTTTCAGGGGCTGTGATGCAACCTGGATTGACCATATCTAGACCCACAGCTGGATGAGACATAAGGGTGGACACTCTTGGGGCTGAGAGGTTTGGTGAGGTTGGGTGAGCAAACGCAGACCCTTTAAAGTAATACTGCGTGCTACCCATCGCATGGGTCCCAAATCTCCAGGTTCAAGGGCATCTTCCTACATCGAAAACATGCATGAGAAACCCAGAAGATGGTACACCGTGTGACGGGGAAAGGTTTCTAAAACGCACCTCATTTCTCATCTCCTTGTGCTCGGGTTCGCCATTCCAGCCACTTTACTAGCAATCTCCCTACTTGGAGCATCAGCACCTTTAACCTCCTGTTCCGTACAGGTTGCAATTTGTCCTGTGGATGAACGGGAAGACGGGGAACCAATGAGAGACTAGCTCTTGGTGTTGGGACAGGCACAGGTCACTCTATTTTCCCATCAGGAAGAAGAATTAACCACAGGCTCAGCCTGCCCCCCGGAACCAGAACAGGGCCTGAAGCCATCCTGCGCTTTTGCGGCCAGCTCCCAGAAAAGCGACTTGTAAAATGGAGCTTCAGGGCACTGCAATTCACAAACCTGCAGAGTTATAAATGATAACTCTCGTCCACAAATATATTGAGGGAAGGCAAAGAAGAGGATTTGAAATCAAGGCAGAATTGCAGGAAACAGATTTCAGGAGGTAGATTCGAATCGCCTTTAAAGCACATGAAAAGCGGCAAAACGTTGACAATGATGCCCTTGGCCAAAAAGGGCGTATGCGTTTTTTCCTGAATATATTCAGGAAAAAACGCATACGCCCTTTTTGGCCAACCAAGCAACCTGGAAAGGCAAATCAGCGCTACAAAGAAGTCTCGCTTCCCATCGGTCAAAAGGGCCATGCTGAAAAAAGTGTCAAAACCAGAAATGCAGGACAGGCCATGGAGAAATGGGAGCCTTGCTACACTGATGGGCGGGATGTAAATTGCCAACAGCCACTCTGGAGAAGTGTACGGTGTGTCCTGAAACATCTAAAAAACACACCTTAGAGAGCATAGGGCACTTCCACGCATGGGGGGATAAAGTGGGAAAATTGAAAATCAGCAAGACACAAGCACCCCAAAGTTTAGGGCTGCTCTGTTGACAAGGACCTCCACTTCATTCCACCTTAAATATCCCAGGAAAGCGAAAAATGGATCAAAAAGTTGTGGTCCTTATGTACAATGGAATATCACTCAGCCATGAAATCAATGTCATAAGGCTAGTAGCAGCATGATGAGTGGATTTATGTATGACGATTCTAAGTGAAATAAGTCACACAGAAAAGGGCACTTCTCATAAGGTGTCACTTATAGAGGGAATGTAAAAACCGTTACACTTGAACTGAATTACAAAACAGAACAGAGTCACACATGCAGAAAACACACTATGGCTGCTTAACGGGAAAGGTGAGGTGGGGTGATACATAAAACAAGAGTTTCAAATTAGCTCAGATACCGTTCCATAAACCCAATATGTAATAGACAAGACCTACTCCTTGCTCAGAGAACTGGACTCAACACGCCCGATTCACCGCACAAGAATATATCTGACTAGTAATAATCTTAAAACCTATGTATTGATATCTCTCTGTTAGTGTGTCAAGTGGGTGTAAAGCGACATAAACACAGCCGTGAAAAGCTGCTAAACCCCATTATAAAAATAAATTACTTTTAAAAACCCATGAAACAAAGACAGGGAAAGAGAGAGAAATTCTTACACAATTCGTTCAGGGGCTGTGATGCAACCTGGATTGACCATATCTAGACCCACAGCTGGATGAGACATAAGGATGGACACTCTTGGGGCTGAGAGGTTTGGTGAGGTTGGGTGAGCAAACGCAGACCCTTTAAACTAATACTGCGTGCTACCCGTCGCATGGGTCCCAAATCTCCAGGTTCAAGGGCATCTTCCTACATCGAAAACATGCATGAGAAACCCAGAAGATGGTACACCGTGTGACGGGGAAAGGTTTCTAAAATGCACCTCATTTCTCATCTCCTTGTGCTCGGGTTCGCCATTCCAGCCACTTTACTAGCAATCTCCCTACTTGGAGCATCAGCACCTTTAACCTCCTGTTCCGTACAGGTTGCAATTTGTCCTGAGGATGAACGGGAAGACGGGGAACCAATGAGAGACTAGCTCTTGGTGTTGGGACAGGCACAGGTCACTCTATTTTCCCATCAGGAAGAAGAATTAACCACAGGCTCAGCCTGCCCCCCGGAACCAGAACAGGGCCTGAAGCCATCCTGCGCTTTTGCGGCCAGCTCCCAGAAAAGCGACTCGTAAAATGGAGCTTCAGGGCACTGCAATTCACAAACCTGCAGAGTTATAAATGATAACTCTCGTCCACAAATATATTGAGGGAAGGCAAAGAAGAGGATTTGAAATCAAGGCAGAATTGCAGGAAACAGATTTCAGGAGGTAGATTCGAATCGCCTTTAAAGCACATGAAAAGCGGCAAAACGTTGACAATGATGCCCTTGGCCAAAAAGGGCGTATGCGTTTTTTCCTGAATATATTCAGGAAAAAACGCATACGCCCTTTTTGGCCAACCAAGCAACCTGGAAAGGCAAATCAGCGCTACAAAGAAGTCTCGCTTCCCATCGGTCAAAAGGGCCATGCTGAAAAAAGTGTCAAAACCAGAAATGCAGGACAGGCCATGGAGAAATGGGAGCCTTGCTACACTGATGGGCGGGATGTAAATTGCCAACAGCCACTCTGGAGAAGTGTAGGGTGTGTCCTGAAACATCTAAAAAACACACCTTAGAGAGCATAAGGCACTTCCACGCATGGGGGGATAAAGTGGGAAAATTGAAAATCAGCAAGACACAAGCACCCCAAAGTTTAGGGCTGCTCTGTTGACAAGGACCTCCACTTCATTCCACCTTAAATATCCCAGGAAAGCGAAAAATGGATCAAAAAGTTGTGGTCCTTATGTACAATGGAATATCACTCAGCCATGAAATCAATGTCATAAGGCTAGTAGCAGCATGATGAGTGGATTTATGTATGACGATTCTAAGTGAAATAAGTCACACAGAAAAGGGCACTTCTCATAAGGTGTCACTTATAGAGGGAATGTAAAAACCGTTACACTTGAACTGAATTACAAAACAGAACAGAGTCACACATGCAGAAAACACACTATGGCTGCTTAACGGGAAAGGTGAGGTGGGGTGATACATAAAACAAGAGTTTCAAATTAGCTCAGATACCGTTCCATAAACCCAATATGTAATAGACAAGACCTATTCCTTGCTCAGAGAACTGGACTCAACACGCCCGATTCACCGCACAAGAATATATCTGACTAGTAATAATCTTAAAACCTATGTATTGATATCTCTCTGTTAGTGTGTCAAGTGGGTGTAAAGCGGCATAAACACAGCCGTGAAAAGCAGCTAAACCCCATTATAAAAATAAATTACTTTTAAAAACCCATGAAACAAAGACAGGGAAAGAGAGAGAAATTCTTACACAATTCTTTCAGGGGCTGTGATGCAACCTGGATTGACCATATCTAGACCCACAGCTGGATGAGACATAAGGGTGGACACTCTTGGGGCTGAGAGGTTTGGTGAGGTTGGGTGAGCAAACGCAGACCCTTTAAAGTAATACTGCGTGCTACCCATCGCATGGGTCCCAAATCTCCAGGTTCAAGGGCATCTTCCTACATCGAAAACATGCATGAGAAACCCAGAAGATGGTACACCGTGTGACGGGGAAAGGTTTCTAAAACGCACCTCATTTCTCATCTCCTTGTGCTCGGGTTCGCCATTCCAGCCACTTTACTAGCAATCTCCCTACTTGGAGCATCAGCACCTTTAACCTCCTGTTCCGTACAGGTTGCAATTTGTCCTGTGGATGAACGGGAAGACGGGGAACCAATGAGAGACTAGCTCTTGGTGTTGGGACAGGCACAGGTCACTCTATTTTCCCATCAGGAAGAAGAATTAACCACAGGCTCAGCCTGCCCCCCGGAACCAGAACAGGGCCTGAAGCCATCCTGCGCTTTTGCGGCCAGCTCCCAGAAAAGCGACTTGTAAAATGGAGCTTCAGGGCACTGCAATTCACAAACCTGCAGAGTTATAAATGATAACTCTCGTCCACAAATATATTGAGGGAAGGCAAAGAAGAGGATTTGAAATCAAGGCAGAATTGCAGGAAACAGATTTCAGGAGGTAGATTCGAATCGCCTTTAAAGCACATGAAAAGCGGCAAAACGTTGACAATGATGCCCTTGGCCAAAAAGGGCGTATGCGTTTTTTCCTGAATATATTCAGGAAAAAACGCATACGCCCTTTTTGGCCAACCAAGCAACCTGGAAAGGCAAATCAGCGCTACAAAGAAGTCTCGCTTCCCATCGGTCAAAAGGGCCATGCTGAAAAAAGTGTCAAAACCAGAAATGCAGGACAGGCCATGGAGAAATGGGAGCCTTGCTACACTGATGGGCGGGATGTAAATTGCCAACAGCCACTCTGGAGAAGTGTACGGTGTGTCCTGAAACATCTAAAAAACACACCTTAGAGAGCATAGGGCACTTCCACGCATGGGGGGATAAAGTGGGAAAATTGAAAATCAGCAAGACACAAGCACCCCAAAGTTTAGGGCTGCTCTGTTGACAAGGACCTCCACTTCATTCCACCTTAAATATCCCAGGAAAGCGAAAAATGGATCAAAAAGTTGTGGTCCTTATGTACAATGGAATATCACTCAGCCATGAAATCAATGTCATAAGGCTAGTAGCAGCATGATGAGTGGATTTATGTATGACGATTCTAAGTGAAATAAGTCACACAGAAAAGGGCACTTCTCATAAGGTGTCACTTATAGAGGGAATGTAAAAACCGTTACACTTGAACTGAATTACAAAACAGAACAGAGTCACACATGCAGAAAACACACTATGGCTGCTTAACGGGAAAGGTGAGGTGGGGTGATACATAAAACAAGAGTTTCAAATTAGCTCAGATACCGTTCCATAAACCCAATATGTAATAGACAAGACCTACTCCTTGCTCAGAGAACTGGACTCAACACGCCCGATTCACCGCACAAGAATATATCTGACTAGTAATAATCTTAAAACCTATGTATTGATATCTCTCTGTTAGTGTGTCAAGTGGGTGTAAAGCGGCATAAACACAGCCGTGAAAAGCAGCTAAACCCCATTATAAAAATAAATTACTTTTAAAAACCCATGAAACAAAGACAGGGAAAGAGAGAGAAATTCTTACACAATTCTTTCAGGGGCTGTGATGCAACCTGGATTGACCATATCTAGACCCACAGCTGGATGAGACATAAGGGTGGACACTCTTGGGGCTGAGAGGTTTGGTGAGGTTGGGTGAGCAAACGCAGACCCTTTAAAGTAATACTGCGTGCTACCCATCGCATGGGTCCCAAATCTCCAGGTTCAAGGGCATCTTCCTACATCGAAAACATGCATGAGAAACCCAGAAGATGGTACACCGTGTGACGGGGAAAGGTTTCTAAAACGCACCTCATTTCTCATCTCCTTGTGCTCGGGTTCGCCATTCCAGCCACTTTACTAGCAATCTCCCTACTTGGAGCATCAGCACCTTTAACCTCCTGTTCCGTACAGGTTGCAATTTGTCCTGTGGATGAACGGGAAGACGGGGAACCAATGAGAGACTAGCTCTTGGTGTTGGGACAGGCACAGGTCACTCTATTTTCCCATCAGGAAGAAGAATTAACCACAGGCTCAGCCTGCCCCCCGGAACCAGAACAGGGCCTGAAGCCATCCTGCGCTTTTGCGGCCAGCTCCCAGAAAAGCGACTTGTAAAATGGAGCTTCAGGGCACTGCAATTCACAAACCTGCAGAGTTATAAATGATAACTCTCGTCCACAAATATATTGAGGGAAGGCAAAGAAGAGGATTTGAAATCAAGGCAGAATTGCAGGAAACAGATTTCAGGAGGTAGATTCGAATCGCCTTTAAAGCACATGAAAAGCGGCAAAACGTTGACAATGATGCCCTTGGCCAAAAAGGGCGTATGCGTTTTTTCCTGAATATATTCAGGAAAAAACGCATACGCCCTTTTTGGCCAACCAAGCAACCTGGAAAGGCAAATCAGCGCTACAAAGAAGTCTCGCTTCCCATCGGTCAAAAGGGCCATGCTGAAAAAAGTGTCAAAACCAGAAATGCAGGACAGGCCATGGAGAAATGGGAGCCTTGCTACACTGATGGGCGGGATGTAAATTGCCAACAGCCACTCTGGAGAAGTGTACGGTGTGTCCTGAAACATCTAAAAAACACACCTTAGAGAGCATAGGGCACTTCCACGCATGGGGGGATAAAGTGGGAAAATTGAAAATCAGCAAGACACAAGCACCCCAAAGTTTAGGGCTGCTCTGTTGACAAGGACCTCCACTTCATTCCACCTTAAATATCCCAGGAAAGCGAAAAATGGATCAAAAAGTTGTGGTCCTTATGTACAATGGAATATCACTCAGCCATGAAATCAATGTCATAAGGCTAGTAGCAGCATGATGAGTGGATTTATGTATGACGATTCTAAGTGAAATAAGTCACACAGAAAAGGGCACTTCTCATAAGGTGTCACTTATAGAGGGAATGTAAAAACCGTTACACTTGAACTGAATTACAAAACAGAACAGAGTCACACATGCAGAAAACACACTATGGCTGCTTAACGGGAAAGGTGAGGTGGGGTGATACATAAAACAAGAGTTTCAAATTAGCTCAGATACCGTTCCATAAACCCAATATGTAATAGACAAGACCTACTCCTTGCTCAGAGAACTGGACTCAACACGCCCGATTCACCGCACAAGAATATATCTGACTAGTAATAATCTTAAAACCTATGTATTGATATCTCTCTGTTAGTGTGTCAAGTGGGTGTAAAGCGGCATAAACACAGCCGTGAAAAGCAGCTAAACCCCATTATAAAAATAAATTACTTTTAAAAACCCATGAAACAAAGACAGGGAAAGAGAGAGAAATTCTTACACAATTCTTTCAGGGGCTGTGATGCAACCTGGATTGACCATATCTAGACCCACAGCTGGATGAGACATAAGGGTGGACACTCTTGGGGCTGAGAGGTTTGGTGAGGTTGGGTGAGCAAACACAGACCCTTTAAAGTAATACTGCGTGCTACCCATCGCATGGGTCCCAAATCTCCAGGTTCAAGGGCATCTTCCTACATCGAAAACATGCATGAGAAACCCAGAAGATGGTTCACCGTGTGACGGGGAAATGTTTCTAAAACGCACCTCATTTCTCATCTCCTTGTGCTCGGGTTCGCCATTCCAGCCACTTTACTAGCAATCTCCCTACTTGGAGCATCAGCACCTTTAACCTCCTGTTCCGTACAGGTTGCAATTTGTCCTGTGGATGAACGGGAAGACGGGGAACCAATGAGAGACTAGCTCTTGGTGTTGGGACAGGCACAGGTCACTCTATTTTCCCATCAGGAAGAAGAATTAACCACAGGCTCAGCCTGCCCCCCGGAACCAGAACAGGGCCTGAAGCCATCCTGCGCTTTTGCGGCCAGCTCCCAGAAAAGCGACTCGTAAAATGGAGCTTCAGGGCACTGCAATTCACAAACCTGCAGAGTTATAAATGATAACTCTCGTCCACAAATATATTGAGGGAAGGCAAAGAAGAGGATTTGAAATCAAGGCAGAATTGCAGGAAACAGATTTCAGGAGGTAGATTCGAATCGCCTTTAAAGCACATGAAAAGCGGCAAAACGTTGACAATGATGCCCTTGGCCAAAAAGGGCGTATGCGTTTTTTCCTGAATATATTCAGGAAAAAACGCATACGCCCTTTTTGGCCAACCAAGCAACCTGGAAAGGCAAATCAGCGCTACAAAGAAGTCTCGCTTCCCATCGGTCAAAAGGGCCATGCTGAAAAAAGTGTCAAAACCAGAAATGCAGGACAGGCCATGGAGAAATGGGAGCCTTGCTACACTGATGGGCGGGATGTAAATTGCCAACAGCCACTCTGGAGAAGTGTAGGGTGTGTCCTGAAACATCTAAAAAACACACCTTAGAGAGCATAGGGCACTTCCACGCATGGGGGGATAAAGTGGGAAAATTGAAAATCAGCAAGACACAAGCACCCCAAAGTTTAGGGCTGCTCTGTTGACAAGGACCTCCACTTCATTCCACCTTAAATATCCCAGGAAAGCGAAAAATGGATCAAAAAGTTGTGGTCCTTATGTACAATGGAATATCACTCAGCCATGAAATCAATGTCATAAGGCTAGTAGCAGCATGATGAGTGGATTTATGTATGACGATTCTAAGTGAAATAAGTCACACAGAAAAGGGCACTTCTCATAAGGTGTCACTTATAGAGGGAATGTAAAAACCGTTACACTTGAACTGAATTACAAAACAGAACAGAGTCACACATGCAGAAAACACACTATGGCTGCTTAACGGGAAAGGTGAGGTGGGGTGATACATAAAACAAGAGTTTCAAATTAGCTCAGATACCGTTCCATAAACCCAATATGTAATAGACAAGACCTACTCCTTGCTCAGAGAACTGGACTCAACACGCCCGATTCACCGCACAAGAATATATCTGACTAGTAATAATCTTAAAACCTATGTATTGATATCTCTCTGTTAGTGTGTCAAGTGGGTGTAAAGCGGCATAAACACAGCCGTGAAAAGCAGCTAAACCCCATTATAAAAATAAATTACTTTTAAAAACCCATGAAACAAAGACAGGGAAAGAGAGAGAAATTCTTACACAATTCGTTCAGGGGCTGTGATGCAACCTGGATTGACCATATCTAGACCCACAGCTGGATGAGACATAAGGGTGGACACTCTTGGGGCTGAGAGGTTTGGTGAGGTTGGGTGAGCAAACGCAGACCCTTTAAAGTAATACTGCGTGCTACCCATCGCATGGGTCCCAAATCTCCAGGTTCAAGGGCATCTTCCTACATCGAAAACATGCATGAGAAACCCAGAAGATGGTACACCGTGTGACGGGGAAAGGTTTCTAAAACGCACCTCATTTCTCATCTCCTTGTGCTCGGGTTCGCCATTCCAGCCACTTTACTAGCAATCTCCCTACTTGGAGCATCAGCACCTTTAACCTCCTGTTCCGTACAGGTTGCAATTTGTCCTGTGGATGAACGGGAAGACGGGGAACCAATGAGAGACTAGCTCTTGGTGTTGGGACAGGCACAGGTCACTCTATTTTCCCATCAGGAAGAAGAATTAACCACAGGCTCAGCCTGCCCCCCGGAACCAGAACAGGGCCTGAAGCCATCCTGCGCTTTTGCGGCCAGCTCCCAGAAAAGCGACTTGTAAAATGGAGCTTCAGGGCACTGCAATTCACAAACCTGCAGAGTTATAAATGATAACTCTCGTCCACAAATATATTGAGGGAAGGCAAAGAAGAGGATTTGAAATCAAGGCAGAATTGCAGGAAACAGATTTCAGGAGGTAGATTCGAATCGCCTTTAAAGCACATGAAAAGCGGCAAAACGTTGACAATGATGCCCTTGGCCAAAAAGGGCGTATGCGTTTTTTCCTGAATATATTCAGGAAAAAACGCATACGCCCTTTTTGGCCAACCAAGCAACCTGGAAAGGCAAATCAGCGCTACAAAGAAGTCTCGCTTCCCATCGGTCAAAAGGGCCATGCTGAAAAAAGTGTCAAAACCAGAAATGCAGGACAGGCCATGGAGAAATGGGAGCCTTGCTACACTGATGGGCGGGATGTAAATTGCCAACAGCCACTCTGGAGAAGTGTACGGTGTGTCCTGAAACATCTAAAAAACACACCTTAGAGAGCATAGGGCACTTCCACGCATGGGGGGATAAAGTGGGAAAATTGAAAATCAGCAAGACACAAGCACCCCAAAGTTTAGGGCTGCTCTGTTGACAAGGACCTCCACTTCATTCCACCTTAAATATCCCAGGAAAGCGAAAAATGGATCAAAAAGTTGTGGTCCTTATGTACAATGGAATATCACTCAGCCATGAAATCAATGTCATAAGGCTAGTAGCAGCATGATGAGTGGATTTATGTATGACGATTCTAAGTGAAATAAGTCACACAGAAAAGGGCACTTCTCATAAGGTGTCACTTATAGAGGGAATGTAAAAACCGTTACACTTGAACTGAATTACAAAACAGAACAGAGTCACACATGCAGAAAACACACTATGGCTGCTTAACGGGAAAGGTGAGGTGGGGTGATACATAAAACAAGAGTTTCAAATTAGCTCAGATACCGTTCCATAAACCCAATATGTAATAGACAAGACCTACTCCTTGCTCAGAGAACTGGACTCAACACGCCCGATTCACCGCACAAGAATATATCTGACTAGTAATAATCTTAAAACCTATGTATTGATATCTCTCTGTTAGTGTGTCAAGTGGGTGTAAAGCGGCATAAACACAGCCGTGAAAAGCAGCTAAACCCCATTATAAAAATAAATTACTTTTAAAAACCCATGAAACAAAGACAGGGAAAGAGAGAGAAATTCTTACACAATTCTTTCAGGGGCTGTGATGCAACCTGGATTGACCATATCTAGACCCACAGCTGGATGAGACATAAGGGTGGACACTCTTGGGGCTGAGAGGTTTGGTGAGGTTGGGTGAGCAAACGCAGACCCTTTAAAGTAATACTGCGTGCTACCCATCGCATGGGTCCCAAATCTCCAGGTTCAAGGGCATCTTCCTACATCGAAAACATGCATGAGAAACCCAGAAGATGGTTCACCGTGTGACGGGGAAATGTTTCTAAAACGCACCTCATTTCTCATCTCCTTGTGCTCGGGTTCGCCATTCCAGCCACTTTACTAGCAATCTCCCTACTTGGAGCATCAGCACCTTTAACCTCCTGTTCCGTACAGGTTGCAATTTGTCCTGAGGACGAACGGGAAGACGGGGAACCAATGAGAGACTAGCTCTTGGTGTTGGGACAGGCACAGGTCACTCTATTTTCCCATCAGGAAGAAGAATTAACCACAGGCTCAGCCTGCCCCCCGGAACCAGAACAGGGCCTGAAGCCATCCTGCGCTTTTGCGGCCAGCTCCCAGAAAAGCGACTCGTAAAATGGAGCTTCAGGGCACTGCAATTCACAAACCTGCAGAGTTATAAATGATAACTCTCGTCCACAAATATATTGAGGGAAGGCAAAGAAGAGGATTTGAAATCAAGGCAGAATTGCAGGAAACAGATTTCAGGAGGTAGATTCGAATCGCCTTTAAAGCACATGAAAAGCGGCAAAACGTTGACAATGATGCCCTTGGCCAAAAAGGGCGTATGCGTTTTTTCCTGAATATATTCAGGAAAAAACGCATACGCCCTTTTTGGCCAACCAAGCAACCTGGAAAGGCAAATCAGCGCTACAAAGAAGTCTCGCTTCCCATCGGTCAAAAGGGCCATGCTGAAAAAAGTGTCAAAACCAGAAATGCAGGACAGGCCATGGAGAAATGGGAGCCTTGCTACACTGATGGGCGGGATGTAAATTGCCAACAGCCACTCTGGAGAAGTGTAGGGTGTGTCCTGAAACATCTAAAAAACACACCTTAGAGAGCATAGGGCACTTCCACGCATGGGGGGATAAAGTGGGAAAATTGAAAATCAGCAAGACACAAGCACCCCAAAGTTTAGGGCTGCTCTGTTGACAAGGACCTCCACTTCATTCCACCTTAAATATCCCAGGAAAGCGAAAAATGGATCAAAAAGTTGTGGTCCTTATGTACAATGGAATATCACTCAGCCATGAAATCAATGTCATAAGGCTAGTAGCAGCATGATGAGTGGATTTATGTATGACGATTCTAAGTGAAATAAGTCACACAGAAAAGGGCACTTCTCATAAGGTGTCACTTATAGAGGGAATGTAAAAACCGTTACACTTGAACTGAATTACAAAACAGAACAGAGTCACACATGCAGAAAACACACTATGGCTGCTTAACGGGAAAGGTGAGGTGGGGTGATACATAAAACAAGAGTTTCAAATTAGCTCAGATACCGTCCCATAAACCCAATATGTAATAGACAAGACCTACTCCTTGCTCAGAGAACTGGACTCAACACGCCCGATTCACCGCACAAGAATATATCTGACTAGTAATAATCTTAAAACCTATGTATTGATATCTCTCTGTTAGTGTGTCAAGTGGGTGTAAAGCGGCATAAACACAGCCGTGAAAAGCAGCTAAACCCCATTATAAAAATAAATTACTTTTAAAAACCCATGAAACAAAGACAGGGAAAGAGAGAGAAATTCTTACACAATTCTTTCAGGGGCTGTGATGCAACCTGGATTGACCATATCTAGACCCACAGCTGGATGAGACATAAGGGTGGACACTCTTGGGGCTGAGAGGTTTGGTGAGGTTGGGTGAGCAAACGCAGACCCTTTAAAGTAATACTGCGTGCTACCCATCGCATGGGTCCCAAATCTCCAGGTTCAAGGGCATCTTCCTACATCGAAAACATGCATGAGAAACCCAGAAGATGGTACACCGTGTGACGGGGAAAGGTTTCTAAAACGCACCTCATTTCTCATCTCCTTGTGCTCGGGTTCGCCATTCCAGCCACTTTACTAGCAATCTCCCTACTTGGAGCATCAGCACCTTTAACCTCCTGTTCCGTACAGGTTGCAATTTGTCCTGTGGATGAACGGGAAGACGGGGAACCAATGAGAGACTAGCTCTTGGTGTTGGGACAGGCACAGGTCACTCTATTTTCCCATCAGGAAGAAGAATTAACCACAGGCTCAGCCTGCCCCCCGGAACCAGAACAGGGCCTGAAGCCATCCTGCGCTTTTGCGGCCAGCTCCCAGAAAAGCGACTTGTAAAATGGAGCTTCAGGGCACTGCAATTCACAAACCTGCAGAGTTATAAATGATAACTCTCGTCCACAAATATATTGAGGGAAGGCAAAGAAGAGGATTTGAAATCAAGGCAGAATTGCAGGAAACAGATTTCAGGAGGTAGATTCGAATCGCCTTTAAAGCACATGAAAAGCGGCAAAACGTTGACAATGATGCCCTTGGCCAAAAAGGGCGTATGCGTTTTTTCCTGAATATATTCAGGAAAAAACGCATACGCCCTTTTTGGCCAACCAAGCAACCTGGAAAGGCAAATCAGCGCTACAAAGAAGTCTCGCTTCCCATCGGTCAAAAGGGCCATGCTGAAAAAAGTGTCAAAACCAGAAATGCAGGACAGGCCATGGAGAAATGGGAGCCTTGCTACACTGATGGGCGGGATGTAAATTGCCAACAGCCACTCTGGAGAAGTGTACGGTGTGTCCTGAAACATCTAAAAAACACACCTTAGAGAGCATAGGGCACTTCCACGCATGGGGGGATAAAGTGGGAAAATTGAAAATCAGCAAGACACAAGCACCCCAAAGTTTAGGGCTGCTCTGTTGACAAGGACCTCCACTTCATTCCACCTTAAATATCCCAGGAAAGCGAAAAATGGATCAAAAAGTTGTGGTCCTTATGTACAATGGAATATCACTCAGCCATGAAATCAATGTCATAAGGCTAGTAGCAGCATGATGAGTGGATTTATGTATGACGATTCTAAGTGAAATAAGTCACACAGAAAAGGGCACTTCTCATAAGGTGTCACTTATAGAGGGAATGTAAAAACCGTTACACTTGAACTGAATTACAAAACAGAACAGAGTCACACATGCAGAAAACACACTATGGCTGCTTAACGGGAAAGGTGAGGTGGGGTGATACATAAAACAAGAGTTTCAAATTAGCTCAGATACCGTTCCATAAACCCAATATGTAATAGACAAGACCTACTCCTTGCTCAGAGAACTGGACTCAACACGCCCGATTCACCGCACAAGAATATATCTGACTAGTAATAATCTTAAAACCTATGTATTGATATCTCTCTGTTAGTGTGTCAAGTGGGTGTAAAGCGGCATAAACACAGCCGTGAAAAGCAGCTAAACCCCATTATAAAAATAAATTACTTTTAAAAACCCATGAAACAAAGACAGGGAAAGAGAGAGAAATTCTTACACAATTCGTTCAGGGGCTGTGATGCAACCTGGATTGACCATATCTAGACCCACAGCTGGATGAGACATAAGGGTGGACACTCTTGGGGCTGAGAGGTTTGGTGAGGTTGGGTGAGCAAACGCAGACCCTTTAAAGTAATACTGCGTGCTACCCATCGCATGGGTCCCAAATCTCCAGGTTCAAGGGCATCTTCCTACATCGAAAACATGCATGAGAAACCCAGAAGATGGTTCACCGTGTGACGGGGAAATGTTTCTAAAACGCACCTCATTTCTCATCTCCTTGTGCTCGGGTTCGCCATTCCAGCCACTTTACTAGCAATCTCCCTACTTGGAGCATCAGCACCTTTAACCTCCTGTTCCGTACAGGTTGCAATTTGTCCTGTGGATGAACGGGAAGACGGGGAACCAATGAGAGACTAGCTCTTGGTGTTGGGACAGGCACAGGTCACTCTATTTTCCCATCAGGAAGAAGAATTAACCACAGGCTCAGCCTGCCCCCCGGAACCAGAACAGGGCCTGAAGCCATCCTGCGCTTTTGCGGCCAGCTCCCAGAAAAGCGACTCGTAAAATGGAGCTTCAGGGCACTGCAATTCACAAACCTGCAGAGTTATAAATGATAACTCTCGTCCACAAATATATTGAGGGAAGGCAAAGAAGAGGATTTGAAATCAAGGCAGAATTGCAGGAAACAGATTTCAGGAGGTAGATTCGAATCGCCTTTAAAGCACATGAAAAGCGGCAAAACGTTGACAATGATGCCCTTGGCCAAAAAGGGCGTATGCGTTTTTTCCTGAATATATTCAGGAAAAAACGCATACGCCCTTTTTGGCCAACCAAGCAACCTGGAAAGGCAAATCAGCGCTACAAAGAAGTCTCGCTTCCCATCGGTCAAAAGGGCCATGCTGAAAAAAGTGTCAAAACCAGAAATGCAGGACAGGCCATGGAGAAATGGGAGCCTTGCTACACTGATGGGCGGGATGTAAATTGCCAACAGCCACTCTGGAGAAGTGTAGGGTGTGTCCTGAAACATCTAAAAAACACACCTTAGAGAGCATAGGGCACTTCCACGCATGGGGGGATAAAGTGGGAAAATTGAAAATCAGCAAGACACAAGCACCCCAAAGTTTAGGGCTGCTCTGTTGACAAGGACCTCCACTTCATTCCACCTTAAATATCCCAGGAAAGCGAAAAATGGATCAAAAAGTTGTGGTCCTTATGTACAATGGAATATCACTCAGCCATGAAATCAATGTCATAAGGCTAGTAGCAGCATGATGAGTGGATTTATGTATGACGATTCTAAGTGAAATAAGTCACACAGAAAAGGGCACTTCTCATAAGGTGTCACTTATAGAGGGAATGTAAAAACCGTTACACTTGAACTGAATTACAAAACAGAACAGAGTCACACATGCAGAAAACACACTATGGCTGCTTAACGGGAAAGGTGAGGTGGGGTGATACATAAAACAAGAGTTTCAAATTAGCTCAGATACCGTTCCATAAACCCAATATGTAATAGACAAGACCTACTCCTTGCTCAGAGAACTGGACTCAACACGCCCGATTCACCGCACAAGAATATATCTGACTAGTAATAATCTTAAAACCTATGTATTGATATCTCTCTGTTAGTGTGTCAAGTGGGTGTAAAGCGGCATAAACACAGCCGTGAAAAGCAGCTAAACCCCATTATAAAAATAAATTACTTTTAAAAACCCATGAAACAAAGACAGGGAAAGAGAGAGAAATTCTTACACAATTCTTTCAGGGGCTGTGATGCAACCTGGATTGACCATATCTAGACCCACAGCTGGATGAGACATAAGGGTGGACACTCTTGGGGCTGAGAGGTTTGGTGAGGTTGGGTGAGCAAACGCAGACCCTTTAAAGTAATACTGCGTGCTACCCATCGCATGGGTCCCAAATCTCCAGGTTCAAGGGCATCTTCCTACATCGAAAACATGCATGAGAAACCCAGAAGATGGTACACCGTGTGACGGGGAAAGGTTTCTAAAACGCACCTCATTTCTCATCTCCTTGTGCTCGGGTTCGCCATTCCAGCCACTTTACTAGCAATCTCCCTACTTGGAGCATCAGCACCTTTAACCTCCTGTTCCGTACAGGTTGCAATTTGTCCTGTGGATGAACGGGAAGACGGGGAACCAATGAGAGACTAGCTCTTGGTGTTGGGACAGGCACAGGTCACTCTATTTTCCCATCAGGAAGAAGAATTAACCACAGGCTCAGCCTGCCCCCCGGAACCAGAACAGGGCCTGAAGCCATCCTGCGCTTTTGCGGCCAGCTCCCAGAAAAGCGACTTGTAAAATGGAGCTTCAGGGCACTGCAATTCACAAACCTGCAGAGTTATAAATGATAACTCTCGTCCACAAATATATTGAGGGAAGGCAAAGAAGAGGATTTGAAATCAAGGCAGAATTGCAGGAAACAGATTTCAGGAGGTAGATTCGAATCGCCTTTAAAGCACATGAAAAGCGGCAAAACGTTGACAATGATGCCCTTGGCCAAAAAGGGCGTATGCGTTTTTTCCTGAATATATTCAGGAAAAAACGCATACGCCCTTTTTGGCCAACCAAGCAACCTGGAAAGGCAAATCAGCGCTACAAAGAAGTCTCGCTTCCCATCGGTCAAAAGGGCCATGCTGAAAAAAGTGTCAAAACCAGAAATGCAGGACAGGCCATGGAGAAATGGGAGCCTTGCTACACTGATGGGCGGGATGTAAATTGCCAACAGCCACTCTGGAGAAGTGTACGGTGTGTCCTGAAACATCTAAAAAACACACCTTAGAGAGCATAGGGCACTTCCACGCATGGGGGGATAAAGTGGGAAAATTGAAAATCAGCAAGACACAAGCACCCCAAAGTTTAGGGCTGCTCTGTTGACAAGGACCTCCACTTCATTCCACCTTAAATATCCCAGGAAAGCGAAAAATGGATCAAAAAGTTGTGGTCCTTATGTACAATGGAATATCACTCAGCCATGAAATCAATGTCATAAGGCTAGTAGCAGCATGATGAGTGGATTTATGTATGACGATTCTAAGTGAAATAAGTCACACAGAAAAGGGCACTTCTCATAAGGTGTCACTTATAGAGGGAATGTAAAAACCGTTACACTTGAACTGAATTACAAAACAGAACAGAGTCACACATGCAGAAAACACACTATGGCTGCTTAACGGGAAAGGTGAGGTGGGGTGATACATAAAACAAGAGTTTCAAATTAGCTCAGATACCGTTCCATAAACCCAATATGTAATAGACAAGACCTACTCCTTGCTCAGAGAACTGGACTCAACACGCCCGATTCACCGCACAAGAATATATCTGACTAGTAATAATCTTAAAACCTATGTATTGATATCTCTCTGTTAGTGTGTCAAGTGGGTGTAAAGCGGCATAAACACAGCCGTGAAAAGCAGCTAAACCCCATTATAAAAATAAATTACTTTTAAAAACCCATGAAACAAAGACAGGGAAAGAGAGAGAAATTCTTACACAATTCTTTCAGGGGCTGTGATGCAACCTGGATTGACCATATCTAGACCCACAGCTGGATGAGACATAAGGGTGGACACTCTTGGGGCTGAGAGGTTTGGTGAGGTTGGGTGAGCAAACGCAGACCCTTTAAAGTAATACTGCGTGCTACCCATCGCATGGGTCCCAAATCTCCAGGTTCAAGGGCATCTTCCTACATCGAAAACATGCATGAGAAACCCAGAAGATGGTTCACCGTGTGACGGGGAAATGTTTCTAAAACGCACCTCATTTCTCATCTC
Organism: Balaenoptera physalus; assembly: GCF_965194825.1. Lineage (NCBI taxonomy): Eukaryota > Metazoa > Chordata > Mammalia > Artiodactyla > Balaenopteridae > Balaenoptera > Balaenoptera physalus. Next base: position 55,366 of record NW_028125555.1, read on the forward strand.
CTTGTGCTCGGGTTCGCCATTCCAGCCACTTTACTAGCAATCTCCCTACTTGGAGCATCAGCACCTTTAACCTCCTGTTCCGTACAGGTTGCAATTTGTCCTGAGGACGAACGGGAAGACGGGGAACCAATGAGAGACTAGCTCTTGGTGTTGGGACAGGCACAGGTCACTCTATTTTCCCATCAGGAAGAAGAATTAACCACAGGCTCAGCCTGCCCCCCGGAACCAGAACAGGGCCTGAAGCCATCCTGCGCTTTTGCGGCCAGCTCCCAGAAAAGCGACTCGTAAAATGGAGCTTCAGGGCACTGCAATTCACAAACCTGCAGAGTTATAAATGATAACTCTCGTCCACAAATATATTGAGGGAAGGCAAAGAAGAGGATTTGAAATCAAGGCAGAATTGCAGGAAACAGATTTCAGGAGGTAGATTCGAATCGCCTTTAAAGCACATGAAAAGCGGCAAAACGTTGACAATGATGCCCTTGGCCAAAAAGGGCGTATGCGTTTTTTCCTGAATATATTCAGGAAAAAACGCATACGCCCTTTTTGGCCAACCAAGCAACCTGGAAAGGCAAATCAGCGCTACAAAGAAGTCTCGCTTCCCATCGGTCAAAAGGGCCATGCTGAAAAAAGTGTCAAAACCAGAAATGCAGGACAGGCCATGGAGAAATGGGAGCCTTGCTACACTGATGGGCGGGATGTAAATTGCCAACAGCCACTCTGGAGAAGTGTAGGGTGTGTCCTGAAACATCTAAAAAACACACCTTAGAGAGCATAGGGCACTTCCACGCATGGGGGGATAAAGTGGGAAAATTGAAAATCAGCAAGACACAAGCACCCCAAAGTTTAGGGCTGCTCTGTTGACAAGGACCTCCACTTCATTCCACCTTAAATATCCCAGGAAAGCGAAAAATGGATCAAAAAGTTGTGGTCCTTATGTACAATGGAATATCACTCAGCCATGAAATCAATGTCATAAGGCTAGTAGCAGCATGATGAGTGGATTTATGTATGACGATTCTAAGTGAAATAAGTCACACAGAAAAGGGCACTTCTCATAAGGTGTCACTTATAGAGGGAATGTAAAAACCGTTACACTTGAACTGAATTACAAAACAGAACAGAGTCACACATGCAGAAAACACACTATGGCTGCTTAACGGGAAAGGTGAGGTGGGGTGATACATAAAACAAGAGTTTCAAATTAGCTCAGATACCGTCCCATAAACCCAATATGTAATAGACAAGACCTACTCCTTGCTCAGAGAACTGGACTCAACACGCCCGATTCACCGCACAAGAATATATCTGACTAGTAATAATCTTAAAACCTATGTATTGATATCTCTCTGTTAGTGTGTCAAGTGGGTGTAAAGCGGCATAAACACAGCCGTGAAAAGCAGCTAAACCCCATTATAAAAATAAATTACTTTTAAAAACCCATGAAACAAAGACAGGGAAAGAGAGAGAAATTCTTACACAATTCTTTCAGGGGCTGTGATGCAACCTGGATTGACCATATCTAGACCCACAGCTGGATGAGACATAAGGGTGGACACTCTTGGGGCTGAGAGGTTTGGTGAGGTTGGGTGAGCAAACGCAGACCCTTTAAAGTAATACTGCGTGCTACCCATCGCATGGGTCCCAAATCTCCAGGTTCAAGGGCATCTTCCTACATCGAAAACATGCATGAGAAACCCAGAAGATGGTACACCGTGTGACGGGGAAAGGTTTCTAAAACGCACCTCATTTCTCATCTCCTTGTGCTCGGGTTCGCCATTCCAGCCACTTTACTAGCAATCTCCCTACTTGGAGCATCAGCACCTTTAACCTCCTGTTCCGTACAGGTTGCAATTTGTCCTGTGGATGAACGGGAAGACGGGGAACCAATGAGAGACTAGCTCTTGGTGTTGGGACAGGCACAGGTCACTCTATTTTCCCATCAGGAAGAAGAATTAACCACAGGCTCAGCCTGCCCCCCGGAACCAGAACAGGGCCTGAAGCCATCCTGCGCTTTTGCGGCCAGCTCCCAGAAAAGCGACTTGTAAAATGGAGCTTCAGGGCACTGCAATTCACAAACCTGCAGAGTTATAAATGATAACTCTCGTCCACAAATATATTGAGGGAAGGCAAAGAAGAGGATTTGAAATCAAGGCAGAATTGCAGGAAACAGATTTCAGGAGGTAGATTCGAATCGCCTTTAAAGCACATGAAAAGCGGCAAAACGTTGACAATGATGCCCTTGGCCAAAAAGGGCGTATGCGTTTTTTCCTGAATATATTCAGGAAAAAACGCATACGCCCTTTTTGGCCAACCAAGCAACCTGGAAAGGCAAATCAGCGCTACAAAGAAGTCTCGCTTCCCATCGGTCAAAAGGGCCATGCTGAAAAAAGTGTCAAAACCAGAAATGCAGGACAGGCCATGGAGAAATGGGAGCCTTGCTACACTGATGGGCGGGATGTAAATTGCCAACAGCCACTCTGGAGAAGTGTACGGTGTGTCCTGAAACATCTAAAAAACACACCTTAGAGAGCATAGGGCACTTCCACGCATGGGGGGATAAAGTGGGAAAATTGAAAATCAGCAAGACACAAGCACCCCAAAGTTTAGGGCTGCTCTGTTGACAAGGACCTCCACTTCATTCCACCTTAAATATCCCAGGAAAGCGAAAAATGGATCAAAAAGTTGTGGTCCTTATGTACAATGGAATATCACTCAGCCATGAAATCAATGTCATAAGGCTAGTAGCAGCATGATGAGTGGATTTATGTATGACGATTCTAAGTGAAATAAGTCACACAGAAAAGGGCACTTCTCATAAGGTGTCACTTATAGAGGGAATGTAAAAACCGTTACACTTGAACTGAATTACAAAACAGAACAGAGTCACACATGCAGAAAACACACTATGGCTGCTTAACGGGAAAGGTGAGGTGGGGTGATACATAAAACAAGAGTTTCAAATTAGCTCAGATACCGTTCCATAAACCCAATATGTAATAGACAAGACCTACTCCTTGCTCAGAGAACTGGACTCAACACGCCCGATTCACCGCACAAGAATATATCTGACTAGTAATAATCTTAAAACCTATGTATTGATATCTCTCTGTTAGTGTGTCAAGTGGGTGTAAAGCGGCATAAACACAGCCGTGAAAAGCAGCTAAACCCCATTATAAAAATAAATTACTTTTAAAAACCCATGAAACAAAGACAGGGAAAGAGAGAGAAATTCTTACACAATTCTTTCAGGGGCTGTGATGCAACCTGGATTGACCATATCTAGACCCACAGCTGGATGAGACATAAGGGTGGACACTCTTGGGGCTGAGAGGTTTGGTGAGGTTGGGTGAGCAAACGCAGACCCTTTAAAGTAATACTGCGTGCTACCCATCGCATGGGTCCCAAATCTCCAGGTTCAAGGGCATCTTCCTACATCGAAAACATGCATGAGAAACCCAGAAGATGGTTCACCGTGTGACGGGGAAATGTTTCTAAAACGCACCTCATTTCTCATCTCCTTGTGCTCGGGTTCGCCATTCCAGCCACTTTACTAGCAATCTCCCTACTTGGAGCATCAGCACCTTTAACCTCCTGTTCCGTACAGGTTGCAATTTGTCCTGTGGATGAACGGGAAGACGGGGAACCAATGAGAGACTAGCTCTTGGTGTTGGGACAGGCACAGGTCACTCTATTTTCCCATCAGGAAGAAGAATTAACCACAGGCTCAGCCTGCCCCCCGGAACCAGAACAGGGCCTGAAGCCATCCTGCGCTTTTGCGGCCAGCTCCCAGAAAAGCGACTTGTAAAATGGAGCTTCAGGGCACTGCAATTCACAAACCTGCAGAGTTATAAATGATAACTCTCGTCCACAAATATATTGAGGGAAGGCAAAGAAGAGGATTTGAAATCAAGGCAGAATTGCAGGAAACAGATTTCAGGAGGTAGATTCGAATCGCCTTTAAAGCACATGAAAAGCGGCAAAACGTTGACAATGATGCCCTTGGCCAAAAAGGGCGTATGCGTTTTTTCCTGAATATATTCAGGAAAAAACGCATACGCCCTTTTTGGCCAACCAAGCAACCTGGAAAGGCAAATCAGCGCTACAAAGAAGTCTCGCTTCCCATCGGTCAAATGGGCCATGCTGAAAAAAGTGTCAAAACCAGAAATGCAGGACAGGCCATGGAGAAATGGGAGCCTTGCTACACTGATGGGCGGGATGTAAATTGCCAACAGCCACTCTGGAGAAGTGTACGGTGTGTCCTGAAACATCTAAAAAACACACCTTAGAGAGCATAGGGCACTTCCACGCATGGGGGGATAAAGTGGGAAAATTGAAAATCAGCAAGACACAAGCACCCCAAAGTTTAGGGCTGCTCTGTTGACAAGGACCTCCACTTCATTCCACCTTAAATATCCCAGGAAAGCGAAAAATGGATCAAAAAGTTGTGGTCCTTATGTACAATGGAATATCACTCAGCCATGAAATCAATGTCATAAGGCTAGTAGCAGCATGATGAGTGGATTTATGTATGACGATTCTAAGTGAAATAAGTCACACAGAAAAGGGCACTTCTCATAAGGTGTCACTTATAGAGGGAATGTAAAAACCGTTACACTTGAACTGAATTACAAAACAGAACAGAGTCACACATGCAGAAAACACACTATGGCTGCTTAACGGGAAAGGTGAGGTGGGGTGATACATAAAACAAGAGTTTCAAATTAGCTCAGATACCGTTCCATAAACCCAATATGTAATAGACAAGACCTACTCCTTGCTCAGAGAACTGGAATCAACACGCCCGATTCACCGCACAAGAATATATCTGACTAGTAATAATCTTAAAACCTATGTATTGATATCTCTCTGTTAGTGTGTCAAGTGGGTGTAAAGCGGCATAAACACAGCCGTGAAAAGCAGCTAAACCCCATTATAAAAATAAATTACTTTTAAAAACCCATGAAACAAAGACAGGGAAAGAGAGAGAAATTCTTACACAATTCTTTCAGGGGCTGTGATGCAACCTGGATTGACCATATCTAGACCCACAGCTGGATGAGACATAAGGGTGGACACTCTTGGGGCTGAGAGGTTTGGTGAGGTTGGGTGAGCAAACGCAGACCCTTTAAAGTAATACTGCGTGCTACCCATCGCATGGGTCCCAAATCTCCAGGTTCAAGGGCATCTTCCTACATCGAAAACATGCATGAGAAACCCAGAAGATGGTACACCGTGTGACGGGGAAAGGTTTCTAAAACGCACCTCATTTCTCATCTCCTTGTGCTCGGGTTCGCCATTCCAGCCACTTTACTAGCAATCTCCCTACTTGGAGCATCAGCACCTTTAACCTCCTGTTCCGTACAGGTTGCAATTTGTCCTGTGGATGAACGGGAAGATGGGGAACCAATGAGAGACTAGCTCTTGGTGTTGGGACAGGCACAGGTCACTCTATTTTCCCATCAGGAAGAAGAATTAACCAGAGGCTCAGCCTGCCCCCCGGAACCAGAACAGGGCCTGAAGCCATCCTGCGCTTTTGCGGCCAGCTCCCAGAAAAGAGACTTGTAAAATGGAGCTTCAGGGCACTGCAATTCACAAACCTGCAGAGTTATAAATGATAACTCTCGTCCACAAATATATTGAGGGAAGGCAAAGAAGAGGATTTGAAATCAAGGCAGAATTGCAGGAAACAGATTTCAGGAGGTAGATTCGAATCGCCTTTAAAGCACATGAAAAGCGGCAAAACGTTGACAATGATGCCCTTGGCCAAAAAGGGCGTATGCGTTTTTTCCTGAATATATTCAGGAAAAAACGCATACGCCCTTTTTGGCCAACCAAGCAACCTGGAAAGGCAAATCAGCGCTACAAAGAAGTCTCGCTTCCCATCGGTCAAAAGGGCCATGCTGAAAAAAGTGTCAAAACCAGAAATACAGGACAGGCCATGGAGAAATGGGAGCCTTGCTACACTGATGGGCGGGATGTAAATTGCCAACAGCCACTCTGGAGAAGTGTACGGTGTGTCCTGAAACATCTAAAAAACACACCTTAGAGAGCATAGGGCACTTCCACGCATGGGGGGATAAAGTGGGAAAATTGAAAATCAGCAAGACACAAGCACCCCAAAGTTTAGGGCTGCTCTGTTGACAAGGACCTCCACTTCATTCCACCTTAAATATCCCAGGAAAGCGAAAAATGGATCAAAAAGTTGTGGTCCTTATGTACAATGGAATATCACTCAGCCATGAAATCAATGTCATAAGGCTAGTAGCAGCATGATGAGTGGATTTAGGTAAGATGATTCTAAGTGAAATAAGTCACACAGAAAAGGACACTTCTCATAAGGTGTCACTTATAGAGGGAATGTAAAAACCGTTACACTTGAACTGAATTACAAAACAGAACAGAGTCACACATGCAGAAAACACACTATGGCTGCTTAACGGGAAAGGTGAGGTGGGGTGATACATAAAACAAGAGTTTCAAATTAGCTCAGATACCGTTCCATAAACCCAATATGTAATAGACAAGACTTACTCCTTGCTCAGAGAACTGGACTCAACACGCCCGATTCACCGCACAAGAATATATCTGACTAGTAATAATCTTAAAACCTATGTATTGATATCTCTCTGTTAGTGTGTCAAGTGGGTGTAAAGCGACATAAACACAGCCGTGAAAAGCTGCTAAACCCCATTATAAAAATAAATTACTTTTAAAAACCCATGAAACAAAGACAGGGAAAGAGAGAGAAATTCTTACACAATTCGTTCAGGGGCTGTGATGCAACCTGGATTGACCATATCTAGACCCACAGCTGGATGAGACATAAGGGTGGACACTCTTGGGGCTGAGAGGTTTGGTGAGGTTGGGTGAGCAAACGCAGACCCTTTAAACTAATACTGCGTGCTACCCGTCGCATGGGTCCCAAATCTCCAGGTTCAAGGGCATCTTCCTACATCGAAAACATGCATGAGAAACCCAGAAGATGGTACACCGTGTGATGGGGAAAGGTTTCTAAAATGCACCTCATTTCTCATCTCCTTGTGCTCGGGTTCGCCATTCCAGCCACTTTACTAGCAATCTCCCTACTTGGAGCATCAGCACCTTTAACCTCCTGTTCCGTACAGGTTGCAATTTGTCCTGAGGATGAACGGGAAGACTGGGAACCAATGAGAGACTAGCTCTTGGTGTTGGGACAGGCATAGGTCACTCTATTTTCCCATCAGGAAGAAGAATTAACCACAGGCTCAGCCTGCCCCCCGGAACCAGAACAGGGCCTGAAGCCATCCTGCGCTTTTGCGGCCAGCTCCCAGAAAAGCGACTCGTAAAATGGAGCTTCAGGGCACTGCAATTCACAAACCTGCAGAGTTATAAATGATAACTCTCGTCCACAAATATATTGAGGGAAGGCAAAGAAGAGGATTTGAAATCAAGGCAGAATTGCAGGAAACAGATTTCAGGAGGTAGATTCGAATCGCCTTTAAAGCACATGAAAAGCGGCAAAACGTTGACAATGATGCCCTTGGCCAAAAAGGGCGTATGCGTTTTTTCCTGAATATATTCAGGAAAAAACGCATACGCCCTTTGTGGCCAACCAAGCAACCTGGAAAGGCAAATCAGCGCTACAAAGAAGTCTCGCTTCCCATCGGTCAAAAGGGCCATGCTGAAAAAAGTGTCAAAACCAGAAATACAGGACAGGCCATGGAGAAATGGGAGCCTTGCTACACTGATGGGCGGGATGTAAATTGCCAACAGCCACTCTGGAGAAGTGTACGGTGTGTCCTGAAACATCTCAAAAACACAGCTTAGAGAGCATAGGGCACTTCCACGCATGGGGGGATAAAGTGGGAAAATTGAAAATCAGCAAGACACAAGCACCCCAAAGTTTAGGGCTGCTCTGTTGACAAGGACCTCCACTTCATTCCACCTTAAATATCCCAGGAAAGCGAAAAATGGATCAAAAAGTTGTGGTCCTTATGTAGAATGGAATATCACTCAGCCATGAAATCAATGTCATAAGGCTAGTAGCAGCATGATGAGTGGATTTATGTATGACGATTCTAAGTGAAATAAGTCACACAGAAAAGGGCACTTCTCATAAGGTGTCACTTATAGAGGGAATGTAAAAACCGTTACACTTGAACTGAATTACAAAACAGAACAGAGTCACACATGCAGAAAACACACTATGGCTGCTTAACGGGAAAGGTGAGGTGGGGTGATACATAAAACAAGAGTTTCAAATTAGCTCAGATACCGTTCCATAAACCCAATATGTAATAGACAAGACCTACTCCTTGCTCAGAGAACTGGACTCAACACGCCCGATTCACCGCACAAGAATATATCTGACTAGTAATAATCTTAAAACCTATGTATTGATATCTCTCTGTTAGTGTGTCAAGTGGGTGTAAAGCGGCATAAACACAGCCGTGAAAAGCAGCTAAACCCCATTATAAAAATAAATTACTTTTAAAAACCCATGAAACAAAGACAGGGAAAGAGAGACAAATTCTTACACAATTCTTTCAGGGGCTGTGATGCAACCTGGATTGACCATATCTAGACCCACAGCTGGATGAGACATAAGGGTGGACACTCTTGGGGCTGAGAGGTTTGGTGAGGTTGGGTGAGCAAACGCAGACCCTTTAAAGTAATACTGCGTGCTACCCATCGCATGGGTCCCAAATCTCCAGGTTCAAGGGCATCTTCCTACATCGAAAACATGCATGAGAAACCCAGAAGATGGTACACCGTGTGATGGGGAAAGGTTTCTAAAACGCACCTCATTTCTCATCTCCTTGTGCTCGGGTTCGCCATTCCAGCCACTTTACTAGCAATCTCCCTACTTGGAGCATCAGCACCTTTAACCTCCTGTTCCGTACAGGTTGCAATTTGTCCTGTTGATGAACGGGAAGACGGGGAACCAATGAGAGACTAGCTCTTGGTGTTGGGACAGGCACAGGTCACTCTATTTTCCCATCAGGAAGAAGAATTAACCACAGGCTCAGCCTGCCCCCCGGAACCAGAACAGGGCCTGAAGCCATCCTGCGCTTTTGCGGCCAGCTCCCAGAAAAGCGACTCGTAAAATGGAGCTTCAGGGCACTGCAATTCACAAACCTGCAGAGTTATAAATGATAACTCTCGTCCACAAATATATTGAGGGAAGGCAAAGAAGAGGATTTGAAATCAAGGCAGAATTGCAGGAAACAGATTTCAGGAGGTAGATTCGAATCGCCTTTAAAGCACATGAAAAGCGGCAAAACGTTGACAATGATGCCCTTGGCCAAAAAGGGCGTATGCGTTTTTTCCTGAATATATTCAGGAAAAAACGCATACGCCCTTTTTGGCCAACCAAGCAACCTGGAAAGGCAAATCAGCGCTACAAAGAAGTCTCGCTTCCCATCGGTCAAAAGGGCCATGCTGAAAAAAGTGTCAAAACCAGAAATGCAGGACAGGCCATGGAGAAATGGGAGCCTTGCTACACTGATGGGCGGGATGTAAATTGCCAACAGCCACTCTGGAGAAGTGTACGGTGTGTCCTGAAACATCTAAAAAACACACCTTAGAGAGCATAGGGCACTTCCACGCATGGGGGGATAAAGTGGGAAAATTGAAAATCAGCAAGACACAAGCACCCCAAAGTTTAGGGCTGCTCTGTTGACAAGGACCTCCACTTCATTCCACCTTAAATATCCCAGGAAAGCGAAAAATGGATCAAAAAGTTGTGGTCCTTATGTACAATGGAATATCACTCAGCCATGAAATCAATGTCATAAGGCTAGTAGCAGCATGATGAGTGGATTTAGGTACGACGATTCTAAGTGAAATAAGTCACACAGAAAAGGACACTTCTCATAAGGTGTCACTTATAGAGGGAATGTAAAAACCGTTACACTTGAACTGAATAACAAAACAGAACAGAGTCACACATGCAGAAAACACACTATGGCTGCTTAACGGGAAAGGTGAGGTGGGGTGATACATAAAACAAGAGTTTCAAATTAGCTCAGATACCGTTCCATAAACCCAATATGTAATAGACAAGACCTACTCCTTGCTCAGAGAACTGGACTCAACACGCCCGATTCACCGCACAAGAATATATCTGATTAGTAATAATCTTAAAACCTATGTATTGATATCTCTCTGTTAGTGTGTCAAGTGGGTGTAAAGCGATATAAACACAGCCATGAGAAGCTGCTAAACCCCATTATAAAAATAAATTACTTTTAAAAACCCATGAAACAAAGACAGGGAAAGAGAGAGAAATTCTTACACAATTCTTTCAGGGGCTGTGATGCAACCTGGATTGACCATATCTAGACCCACAGCTGGATGAGACATAAGGGTGGACACTCTTGGGGCTGAGAGTTTTGGTGAGGTTGGGTGAGCAAACGCAGACCCTTTAAAGTAATACTGCGTGCTACCCATCGCATGGGTCCCAAATCTCCAGGTTCAAGGGCATCTTCCTACATCGAAAACATGCATGAGAAACCCAAAAGATGGTACACCGTGTGACGGGGAAAGGTTTCTAAAACGCACCTCATTTCTCATCTCCTTGTGCTCGGGTTCGCCATTCCAGCCACTTTACTAGCAATCTCCCTACTTGGAGCATCAGCACCTTTAACCTCCTGTTCCGTATAGGTTGCAATTTGTCCTGTGGATGAACGGGAAGACGGGGAACCAATGAGAGACTAGCTCTTGGTGTTGGGACAGGCACAGGTCACTCTATTTTCCCATCAGGAAGAAGAATTAACCACAGGCTCAGCCTGTCCCCCGGAACCAGAACAGGGCCTGAAGCCATCCTGCGCTTTTGCGGCCAGCTCCCAGAAAAGAGACTTGTAAAATGGAGCTTCAGGGCACTGCAATTCACAAACCTGCAGAGTTATAAATGATAACTCTCGTCCACAAATATATTGAGGGAAGGCAAAGAAGAGGATTTGAAATCAAGGCAGAATTGCAGGAAACAGATTTCAGGAGGTAGATTCGAATCGCCTTTAAAGCACATGAAAAGCGGCAAAACGTTGACAATGATGCCCTTGGCCAAAAAGGGCGTATGCGTTTTTTCCTGAATATATTCAGGAAAAAACGCATACGCCCTTTGTGGCCAACCAAGCAACCTGGAAAGGCAAATCAGCGCTACAAAGAAGTCTCGCTTCCCATCGGTCAAAAGGGCCATGCTGAAAAAAGTGTCAAAACCAGAAATACAGGACAGGCCATGGAGAAATGGGAGCCTTGCTACACTGATGGGCGGGATGTAAATTGCCAACAGCCACTCTGGAGAAGTGTACGGTGTGTCCTGAAACATCTCAAAAACACAGCTTAGAGAGCATAGGGCACTTCCACGCATGGGGGGATAAAGTGGGAAAATTGAAAATCAGCAAGACACAAGCACCCCAAAGTTTAGGGCTGCTCTGTTGACAAGGACCTCCACTTCATTCCACCTTAAATATCCCAGGAAAGCGAAAAATGGATCAAAAAGTTGTGGTCCTTATGTAGAATGGAATATCACTCAGCCATGAAATCAATGTCATAAGGCTAGTAGCAGCATGATGAGTGGATTTATGTATGACGATTCTAAATGAAATAAGTCACACAGAAAAGGGCACTTCTCATAAGGTGTCACTTATAGAGGGAATGTAAAAACCGTTACACTTGAACTGAATTACAAAACAGAACAGAGTCACACATGCAGAAAACACACTATGGCTGCTTAACGGGAAAGGTGAGGTGGGGTGATACATAAAACAAGAGTTTCAAATTAGCTCAGATACCGTTCCATAAACCCAATATGTAATAGACAAGACCTACTCCTTGCTCAGAGAACTGGACTCAACACGCCCGATTCACCGCACAAGAATATATCTGACTAGTAATAATCTTAAAACCTATGTATTGATATCTCTCTGTTAGTGTGTCAAGTGGGTGTAAAGCGGCATAAACACAGCCGTGAAAAGCAGCTAAACCCCATTATAAAAATAAATTACTTTTAAAAACCCATGAAACAAAGACAGGGAAAGAGAGACAAATTCTTACACAATTCTTTCAGGGGCTGTGATGCAACCTGGATTGACCATATCTAGACCCACAGCTGGATGAGACATAAGGGTGGACACTCTTGGGGCTGAGAGGTTTGGTGAGGTTGGGTGAGCAAACGCAGACCCTTTAAAGTAATACTGCGTGCTACCCATCGCATGGGTCCCAAATCTCCAGGTTCAAGGGCATCTTCCTACATCGAAAACATGCATGAGAAACCCAGAAGATGGTACACCGTGTGATGGGGAAAGGTTTCTAAAACGCACCTCATTTCTCATCTCCTTGTGCTCGGGTTCGCCATTCCAGCCACTTTACTAGCAATCTCCCTACTTGGAGCATCAGCACCTTTAACCTCCTGTTCCGTACAGGTTGCAATTTGTCCTGTTGATGAACGGGAAGACGGGGAACCAATGAGAGACTAGCTCTTGGTGTTGGGACAGGCACAGGTCACTCTATTTTCCCATCAGGAAGAAGAATTAACCACAGGCTCAGCCTGCCCCCCGGAACCAGAACAGGGCCTGAAGCCATCCTGCGCTTTTGCGGCCAGCTCCCAGAAAAGCGACTCGTAAAATGGAGCTTCAGGGCACTGCAATTCACAAACCTGCAGAGTTATAAATGATAACTCTCGTCCACAAATATATTGAGGGAAGGCAAAGAAGAGGATTTGAAATCAAGGCAGAATTGCAGGAAACAGATTTCAGGAGGTAGATTCGAATCGCCTTTAAAGCACATGAAAAGCGGCAAAACGTTGACAATGATGCCCTTGGCCAAAAAGGGCGTATGCGTTTTTTCCTGAATATATTCAGGAAAAAACGCATACGCCCTTTTTGGCCAACCAAGCAACCTGGAAAGGCAAATCAGCGCTACAAAGAAGTCTCGCTTCCCATCGGTCAAAAGGGCCATGCTGAAAAAAGTGTCAAAACCAGAAATGCAGGACAGGCCATGGAGAAATGGGAGCCTTGCTACACTGATGGGCGGGATGTAAATTGCCAACAGCCACTCTGGAGAAGTGTACGGTGTGTCCTGAAACATCTAAAAAACACACCTTAGAGAGCATAGGGCACTTCCACGCATGGGGGGATAAAGTGGGAAAATTGAAAATCAGCAAGACACAAGCACCCCAAAGTTTAGGGCTGCTCTGTTGACAAGGACCTCCACTTCATTCCACCTTAAATATCCCAGGAAAGCGAAAAATGGATCAAAAAGTTGTGGTCCTTATGTACAATGGAATATCACTCAGCCATGAAATCAATGTCATAAGGCTAGTAGCAGCATGATGAGTGGATTTAGGTACGACGATTCTAAGTGAAATAAGTCACACAGAAAAGGACACTTCTCATAAGGTGTCACTTATAGAGGGAATGTAAAAACCGTTACACTTGAACTGAATAACAAAACAGAACAGAGTCACACATGCAGAAAACACACTATGGCTGCTTAACGGGAAAGGTGAGGTGGGGTGATACATAAAACAAGAGTTTCAAATTAGCTCAGATACCGTTCCATAAACCCAATATGTAATAGACAAGACCTACTCCTTGCTCAGAGAACTGGACTCAACACGCCCGATTCACCGCACAAGAATATATCTGATTAGTAATAATCTTAAAACCTATGTATTGATATCTCTCTGTTAGTGTGTCAAGTGGGTGTAAAGCGATATAAACACAGCCGTGAGAAGCTGCTAAACCCCATTATAAAAATAAATTACTTTTAAAAACCCATGAAACAAAGACAGGGAAAGAGAGAGAAATTCTTACACAATTCTTTCAGGGGCTGTGATGCAACCTGGATTGACCATATCTAGACCCACAGCTGGATGAGACATAAGGGTGGACACTCTTGGGGCTGAGAGTTTTGGTGAGGTTGGGTGAGCAAACGCAGACCCTTTAAAGTAATACTGCGTGCTACCCATCGCATGGGTCCCAAATCTCCAGGTTCAAGGGCATCTTCCTACATCGAAAACATGCATGAGAAACCCAGAAGATGGTACACCGTGTGACGGGGAAAGGTTTCTAAAACGCACCTCATTTCTCATCTCCTTGTGCTCGGGTTCGCCATTCCAGCCACTTTACTAGCAATCTCCCTACTTGGAGCATCAGCACCTTTAACCTCCTGTTCCGTATAGGTTGCAATTTGTCCTGTGGATGAACGGGAAGACGGGGAACCAATGAGAGACTAGCTCTTGGTGTTGGGACAGGCACAGGTCACTCTATTTTCCCATCAGGAAGAAGAATTAACCACAGGCTCAGCCTGCCCCCCGGAACCAGAACAGGGCCTGAAGCCATCCTGCGCTTTTGCGGCCAGCTCCCAGAAAAGAGACTTGTAAAATGGAGCTTCAGGGCACTGCAATTCACAAACCTGCAGAGTTATAAATGATAACTCTCGTCCACAAATATATTGAGGGAAGGCAAAGAAGAGGATTTGAAATCAAGGCAGAATTGCAGGAAACAGATTTCAGGAGGTAGATTCGAATCGCCTTTAAAGCACATGAAAAGCGGCAAAACGTTGACAATGATGCCCTTGGCCAAAAAGGGCGTATGCGTTTTTTCATGAATATATTCAGGAAAAAACGCATACGCCCTTTTTGGCCAACCAAGCAACCTGGAAAGGCAAATCAGCGCTACAAAGAAGTCTCGCTTCCCATCGGTCAAAAGGGCCATGCTGAAAAAAGTGTCAAAACCAGAAATGCAGGACAGGCCATGGAGAAATGGGAGCCTTGCTACACTGATGGGCGGGATGTAAATTGCCAACAGCCACTCTGGAGAAGTGTACGGTGTGTCCTGAAACATCTAAAAAACACACCTTAGAGAGCATAGGGCACTTCCACGCATGGGGGGATAAAGTGGGAAAATTGAAAATCAGCAAGACACAAGCACCCCAAAGTTTAGGACTGCTCTGTTGACAAGGACCTCCACTTCATTCCACCTTAAATATCCCAGGAAAGCGAAAAATGGATCAAAAAGTTGTGGTCCTTATGTACAATGGAATATCACTCAGCCATGAAATCAATGTCATAAGGCTAGTAGCAGCATGATGAGTGGATTTATGTATGACGATTCTAAGTGAAATAAGTCACAGAGAAAAGGGCACTTCTCATAAGGTGTCACTTATAGAGGGAATGTAAAAACCGTTACACTTGAACTGAATTACAAAACAGAACAGAGTCACACATGCAGAAAACACACTATGGCTGCTTAACGGGAAAGGTGAGGTGGGGTGATACATAAAACAAGAGTTTCAAATTAGCTCAGATACCGTTCCATAAACCCAATATGTAATAGACAAGACCTACTCCTTGCTCAGAGAACTGGACTCAACACGCCCGATTCACCGCACAAGAATATATCTGACTAGTAATAATCTTAAAACCTATGTATTGATATCTCTCTGTTAGTGTGTCAAGTGGGTGTAAAGCGGCATAAACACAGCCGTGAAAAGCAGCTAAACCCCATTATAAAAATAAATTACTTTTAAAAACCCATGAAACAAAGACAGGGAAAGAGAGACAAATTCTTACACAATTCTTTCAGGGGCTGTGATGCAACCTGGATTGACCATATCTAGACCCACAGCTGGATGAGACATAAGGGTGGACACTCTTGGGGCTGAGAGGTTTGGTGAGGTTGGTTGAGCAAACGCAGACCCTTT
Source organism: Balaenoptera physalus (assembly GCF_965194825.1). NCBI lineage: Eukaryota > Metazoa > Chordata > Mammalia > Artiodactyla > Balaenopteridae > Balaenoptera > Balaenoptera physalus. Next base: position 71,056 of record NW_028125555.1, read on the forward strand.
AAAGTAATACTGCGTGCTACCCATCGCATGGGTCCCAAATCTCCAGGTTCAAGGGCATCTTCCTACATCGAAAACATGCATGAGAAACCCAGAAGATGGTACACCGTGTGACGGGGAAAGGTTTCTAAAACGCACCTCATTTCTCATCTCCTTGTGCTCGGGTTCGCCATTCCAGCCACTTTACTAGCAATCTCCCTACTTGGAGCATCAGCACCTTTAACCTCCTGTTCCGTACAGGTTGCAATTTGTCCTGTGGATGAACGGGAAGACGGGGAACCAATGAGAGACTAGCTCTTGGTGTTGGGACAGGCACAGGTCACTCTATTTTCCCATCAGGAAGAAGAATTAACCACAGGCTCAGCCTGCCCCCCGGAACCAGAACAGGGCCTGAAGCCATCCTGCGCTTTTGCGGCCAGCTCCCAGAAAAGCGACTTGTAAAATGGAGCTTCAGGGCACTGCAATTCACAAACCTGCAGAGTTATAAATGATAACTCTCGTCCACAAATATATTGAGGGAAGGCAAAGAAGAGGATTTGAAATCAAGGCAGAATTGCAGGAAAGAGATTTCAGGAGGTAGATTCGAATCGCCTTTAAAGCACATGAAAAGCGGCAAAACGTTGACAATGATGCCCTTGGCCAAAAAGGGCGTATGCGTTTTTTCCTGAATATATTCAGGAAAAAACGCATACGCCCTTTTTGGCCAACCAAGCAACCTGGAAAGGCAAATCAGCGCTACAAAGAAGTCTCGCTTCCCATCGGTCAAAAGGGCCATGCTGAAAAAAGTGTCAAAACCAGAAATGCAGGACAGGCCATGGAGAAATGGGAGCCTTGCTACACTGATGGGCGGGATGTAAATTGCCAACAGCCACTCTGGAGAAGTGTACGGTGTGTCCTGAAACATCTAAAAAACACACCTTAGAGAGCATAGGGCACTTCCACGCATGGGGGGATAAAGTGGGAAAATTGAAAATCAGCAAGACACAAGCACCCCAAAGTTTAGGGCTGCTCTGTTGACAAGGACCTCCACTTCATTCCACCTTAAATATCCCAGGAAAGCGAAAAATGGATCAAAAAGTTGTGGTCCTTATGTACAATGGAATATCACTCAGCCATGAAATCAATGTCATAAGGCTAGTAGCAGCATGATGAGTGGATTTATGTATGACGATTCTAAGTGAAATAAGTCACACAGAAAAGGGCACTTCTCATAAGGTGTCACTTATAGAGGGAATGTAAAAACCGTTACACTAGAACTGAATTACAAAACAGAACAGAGTCACACATGCAGAAAACACACTATGGCTGCTTAACGGGAAAGGTGAGGTGGGGTGATACATAAAACAAGAGTTTCAAATTAGCTCAGATACCGTTCCATAAACCCAATATGTAATAGACAAGACCTACTCCTTGCTCAGAGAACTGGACTCAACACGCCCGATTCACCGCACAAGAATATATCTGACTAGTAATAATCTTAAAACCTATGTATTGATATCTCTCTGTTAGTGTGTCAAGTGGGTGTAAAGCGGCATAAACACAGCCGTGAAAAGCAGCTAAACCCCATTATAAAAATAAATTACTTTTAAAAACCCATGAAACAAAGACAGGGAAAGAGAGATAAATTCTTACACAATTCTTTCAGGGGCTGTGATGCAACCTGGATTGACCATATCTAGACCCACAGCTGGATGAGACATAAGGGTGGACACTCTTGGGGCTGAGAGGTTTGGTGAGGTTGGGTGAGCAAACGCAGACCCTTTAAAGTAATACTGCGTGCTACCCATCGCATGGGTCCCAAATCTCCAGGTTCAAGGGCATCTTCCTACATCGAAAACATGCATGAGAAACCCAGAAGATGGTACACCGTGTGACGGGGAAAGGTTTCTAAAACGCACCTCATTTCTCATCTCCTTGTGCTCGGGTTCGCCATTCCAGCCACTTTACTAGCAATCTCCCTACTTGGAGCATCAGCACCTTTAACCTCCTGTTCCGTACAGGTTGCAATTTGTCCTGTTGATGAACGGGAAGACGGGGAACCAATGAGAGACTAGCTCTTGGTGTTGGGACAGGCACAGGTCACTCTATTTTCCCATCAGGAAGAAGAATTAACCACAGGCTCAGCCTGCCCCCCGGAACCAGAACAGGGCCTGAAGCCATCCTGCGCTTTTGCGGCCAGCTCCCAGAAAAGCGACTTGTAAAATGGAGCTTCAGGGCACTGCAATTCACAAACCTGCAGAGTTATAAATGATAACTCTCGTCCACAAATATATTGAGGGAAGGCAAAGAAGAGGATTTGAAATCAAGGCAGAATTGCAGGAAACAGATTTCAGGAGGTAGATTCGAATCGCCTTTAAAGCACATGAAAAGCGGCAAAACGTTGACAATGATGCCCTTGGCCAAAAAGGGCGTATGCGTTTTTTCCTGAATATATTCAGGAAAAAACGCATACGCCCTTTTTGGCCAACCAAGCAACCTGGAAAGGCAAATCAGCGCTACAAAGAAGTCTCGCTTCCCATCGGTCAAAAGGGCCATGCTGAAAAAAGTGTCAAAACCAGAAATACAGGACAGGCCATGGAGAAATGGGAGCCTTGCTACACTGATGGGCGGGATGTAAATTGCCAACAGCCACTCTGGAGAAGTGTACGGTGTGTCCTGAAACATCTAAAAAACACACCTTAGAGAGCATAGGGCACTTCCACGCATGGGGGGATAAAGTGGGAAAATTGAAAATCAGCAAGACACAAGCACCCCAAAGTTTAGGGCTGCTCTGTTGACAAGGACCTCCACTTCATTCCACCTTAAATATCCCAGGAAAGCGAAAAATGGATCAAAAAGTTGTGGTCCTTATGTACAATGGAATATCACTCAGCCATGAAATCAATGTCATAAGGCTAGTAGCAGCATGATGAGTGGATTTATGTATGACGATTCTAAGTGAAATAAGTCACACAGAAAAGGGCACTTCTCATAAGGTGTCACTTATAGAGGGAATGTAAAAACCGTTACACTTGAACTGAATTACAAAACAGAACAGAGTCACACATGCAGAAAACACACTATGGCTGCTTAACGGGAAAGGTGAGGTGGGGTGATACATAAAACAAGAGTTTCAAATTAGCTCAGATACCGTTCCATAAACCCAATATGTAATAGACAAGACCTACTCCTTGCTCAGAGAACTGGACTCAACACGCCCGATTCACCGCACAAGAATATATCTGACTAGTAATAATCTTAAAACCTATGTATTGATATCTCTCTGTTAGTGTGTCAAGTGGGTGTAAAGCGACATAAACACAGCCGTGAAAAGCTGCTAAACCCCATTATAAAAATAAATTACTTTTAAAAACCCATGAAACAAAGACAGGGAAAGAGAGAGAAATTCTTACACAATTCTTTCAGGGGCTGTGATGCAACCTGGATTGACCATATCTAGACCCACTGCTGGATGAGACATAAGGATGGACACTCTTGGGGCTGAGAGGTTTGGTGAGGTTGGGTGAGCAAACGCAGACCCTTTAAACTAATACTGCGTGCTACCCGTCGCATGGGTCCCAAATCTCCAGGTTCAAGGGCATCTTCCTACATCGAAAACATGCATGAGAAACCCAGAAGATGGTACACCGTGTGATGGGGAAAGGTTTCTAAAATGCACCTCATTTCTCATCTCCTTGTGCTCGGGTTCGCCATTCCAGCCACTTTACTAGCAATCTCCCTACTTGGAGCATCAGCACCTTTAACCTCCTGTTCCGTACAGGTTGCAATTTGTCCTGAGGATGAACGGGAAGACGGGGAACCAATGAGAGACTAGCTCTTGGTGTTGGGACAGGCACAGGTCACTCTATTTTCCCATCAGGAAGAAGAATTAACCACAGGCTCAGCCTGCCCCCTGGAACCAGAACAGGGCCTGAAGCCATCCTGCGCTTTTGCGGCCAGCTCCCAGAAAAGCGACTCGTAAAATGGAGCTTCAGGGCACTGCAATTCACAAACCTGCAGAGTTATAAATGATAACTCTCGTCCACAAATATATTGAGGGAAGGCAAAGAAGAGGATTTGAAATCAAGGCAGAATTGCAGGAAACAGATTTCAGGAGGTAGATTCGAATCGCCTTTAAAGCACATGAAAAGCGGCAAAACGTTGACAATGATGCCCTTGGCCAAAAAGGGCGTATGCGTTTTTTCCTGAATATATTCAGGAAAAAACGCATACGCCCTTTTTGGCCAACCAAGCAACCTGGAAAGGCAAATCAGCGCTACAAAGAAGTCTCGCTTCCCATCGGTCAAAAGGGCCATGCTGAAAAAAGTGTCAAAACCAGAAATGCAGGACAGGCCATGGAGAAATGGGAGCCTTGCTACACTGATGGGCGGGATGTAAATTGCCAACAGCCACTCTGGAGAAGTGTAGGGTGTGTCCTGAAACATCTAAAAAACACACCTTAGAGAGCATAGGGCACTTCCACGCATGGGGGGATAAAGTGGGAAAATTGAAAATCAGCAAGACACAAGCACCCCAAAGTTTAGGGCTGCTCTGTTGACAAGGACCTCCACTTCATTCCACCTTAAATATCCCAGGAAAGCGAAAAATGGATCAAAAAGTTGTGGTCCTTATGTACAATGGAATATCACTCAGCCATGAAATCAATGTCATAAGGCTAGTTGCAGCATGATGAGTGGATTTATGTATGACGATTCTAAGTGAAATAAGTCACACAGAAAAGGGCACTTCTCATAAGGTGTCACTTATAGAGGGAATGTAAAAACCGTTACACTTGAACTGAATTACAAAACAGAACAGAGTCACACATGCAGAAAACACACTATGGCTGCTTAACGGGAAAGGTGAGGTGGGGTGATACATAAAACAAGAGTTTCAAATTAGCTCAGATACCGTCCCATAAACCCAATATGTAATAGACAAGACCTACTCCTTGCTCAGAGAACTGGACTCAACACGCCCGATTCACCGCACAAGAATATATCTGACTAGTAATAATCTTAAAACCTATGTATTGATATCTCTCTGTTAGTGTGTCAAGTGGGTGTAAAGCGGCATAAACACAGCCGTGAAAAGCAGCTAAACCCCATTATAAAAATAAATTACTTTTAAAAACCCATGAAACAAAGACAGGGAAAGAGAGAGAAATTCTTACACAATTCTTTCAGGGGCTGTGATGCAACCTGGATTGACCATATCTAGACCCACAGCTGGATGAGACATAAGGGTGGACACTCTTGGGGCTGAGAGGTTTGGTGAGGTTGGGTGAGCAAACGCAGACCCTTTAAAGTAATACTGCGTGCTACCCATCGCATGGGTCCCAAATCTCCAGGTTCAAGGGCATCTTCCTACATCGAAAACATGCATGAGAAACCCAGAAGATGGTACACCGTGTGACGGGGAAAGGTTTCTAAAACGCACCTCATTTCTCATCTCCTTGTGCTCGGGTTCGCCATTCCAGCCACTTTACTAGCAATCTCCCTACTTGGAGCATCAGCACCTTTAACCTCCTGTTCCGTACAGGTTGCAATTTGTCCTGTGGATGAACGGGAAGACGGGGAACCAATGAGAGACTAGCTCTTGGTTTTGGGACAGGCACAGGTCACTCTATTTTCCCATTAGGAAGAAGAATTAACCACAGGCTCAGCCTGCCCCCCGGAACCAGAACAGGGCCTGAAGCCATCCTGCGCTTTTGCGGCCAGCTCCCAGAAAAGCGACTTGTAAAATGGAGCTTCAGGGCACTGCAATTCACAAACCTGCAGAGTTATAAATGATAACTCTCGTCCACAAATATATTGAGGGAAGGCAAAGAAGAGGATTTGAAATCAAGGCAGAATTGCAGGAAACAGATTTCAGGAGGTAGATTCGAATCGCCTTTAAAGCACATGAAAAGCGGCAAAACGTTGACAATGATGCCCTTGGCCAAAAAGGGCGTATGCGTTTTTTCCTGAATATATTCAGGAAAAAACGCATACGCCCTTTTTGGCCAACCAAGCAACCTGGAAAGGCAAATCAGTGCTACAAAGAAGTCTCGCTTCCCATCGGTCAAAAGGGCCATGCTGAAAAAAGTGTCAAAACCAGAAATGCAGGACAGGCCATGGAGAAATGGGAGCCTTGCTACACTGATGGGCGGGATGTAAATTGCCAACAGCCACTCTGGAGAAGTGTACGGTGTGTCCTGAAACATCTAAAAAACACACCTTAGAGAGCATAGGGCACTTCCACGCATGGGGGAATAAAGTGGGAAAATTGAAAATCAGCAAGACACAAGCACCCCAAAGTTTAGGGCTGCTCTGTTGACAAGGACCTCCACTTCATTCCACCTTAAATATCCCAGGAAAGCGAAAAATGGATCAAAAAGTTGTGGTCCTTATGTACAATGGAATATCACTCAGCCATGAAATCAATGTCATAAGGCTAGTAGCAGCATGATGAGTGGATTTATGTATGACGATTCTAAGTGAAATAAGTCACACAGAAAAGGGCACTTCTCATAAGGTGTCACTTATAGAGGGAATGTAAAAACCGTTACACTTGAACTGAATTACAAAACAGAACAGAGTCACACATGCAGAAAACACACTATGGCTGCTTAACGGGAAAGGTGAGGTGGGGTGATACATAAAACAAGAGTTTCAAATTAGCTCAGATACCGTTCCATAAACCCAATATGTAATAGACAAGACCTACTCCTTGCTCAGAGAACTGGACTCAACACGCCCGATTCACCGCACAAGAATATATCTGACTAGTAATAATCTTAAAACCTATGTATTGATATCTCTCTGTTAGTGTGTCAAGTGGGTGTAAAGCGGCATAAACACAGCCGTGAAAAGCAGCTAAACCCCATTATAAAAATAAATTACTTTTAAAAACCCATGAAACAAAGACAGGGAAAGAGAGAGAAATTCTTACACAATTCTTTCAGGGGCTGTGATGCAACCTGGATTGACCATATCTAGACCCACAGCTGGATGAGACATAAGGGTGGACACTCTTGGGGCTGAGAGGTTTGGTGAGGTTGGGTGAGCAAACGCAGACCCTTTAAAGTAATACTGCGTGCTACCCATCGCATGGGTCCCAAATCTCCAGGTTCAAGGGCATCTTCCTACATCGAAAACATGCATGAGAAACCCAGAAGATGGTTCACCGTGTGACGGGGAAATGTTTCTAAAACGCACCTCATTTCTCATCTCCTTGTGCTCGGGTTCGCCATTCCAGCCACTTTACTAGCAATCTCCCTACTTGGAGCATCAGCACCTTTAACCTCCTGTTCCGTACAGGTTGCAATTTGTCCTGTGGATGAACGGGAAGACGGGGAACCAATGAGAGACTAGCTCTTGGTGTTGGGACAGGCACAGGTCACTCTATTTTCCCATCAGGAAGAAGAATTAACCACAGGCTCAGCCTGCCCCCCGGAACCAGAACAGGGCCTGAAGCCATCCTGCGCTTTTGCGGCCAGCTCCCAGAAAAGCGACTTGTAAAATGGAGCTTCAGGGCACTGCAATTCACAAACCTGCAGAGTTATAAATGATAACTCTCGTCCACAAATATATTGAGGGAAGGCAAAGAAGAGGATTTGAAATCAAGGCAGAATTGCAGGAAACAGATTTCAGGAGGTAGATTCGAATCGCCTTTAAAGCACATGAAAAGCGGCAAAACGTTGACAATGATGCCCTTGGCCAAAAAGGGCGTATGCGTTTTTTCCTGAATATATTCAGGAAAAAACGCATACGCCCTTTTTGGCCAACCAAGCAACCTGGAAAGGCAAATCAGCGCTACAAAGAAGTCTCGCTTCCCATCGGTCAAAAGGGCCATGCTGAAAAAAGTGTCAAAACCAGAAATGCAGGACAGGCCATGGAGAAATGGGAGCCTTGCTACACTGATGGGCGGGATGTAAATTGCCAACAGCCACTCTGGAGAAGTGTACGGTGTGTCCTGAAACATCTAAAAAACACACCTTAGAGAGCATAGGGCACTTCCACGCATGGGGGGATAAAGTGGGAAAATTGAAAATCAGCAAGACACAAGCACCCCAAAGTTTAGGGCTGCTCTGTTGACAAGGACCTCCACTTCATTCCACCTTAAATATCCCAGGAAAGCGAAAAATGGATCAAAAAGTTGTGGTCCTTATGTACAATGGAATATCACTCAGCCATGAAATCAATGTCATAAGGCTAGTAGCAGCATGATGAGTGGATTTAGGTAAGATGATTCTAAGTGAAATAAGTCACACAGAAAAGGACACTTCTCATAAGGTGTCACTTATAGAGGGAATGTAAAAACCGTTACACTTGAACTGAATTACAAAACAGAACAGAGTCACACATGCAGAAAACACACTATGGCTGCTTAACGGGAAAGGTGAGGTGGGGTGATACATAAAACAAGAGTTTCAAATTAGCTCAGATACCGTTCCATAAACCCAATATGTAATAGACAAGACTTACTCCTTCCTCAGAGAACTGGACTCAACACGCCCGATTCACCGCACAAGAATATATCTGACTAGTAATAATCTTAAAACCTATGTATTGATATCTCTCTGTTAGTGTCTCAAGTGGGTGTAAAGCGACATAAACACAGCTGTGAAAAGCTGCTAAACCCCATTATAAAAATAAATTACTTTTAAAAACCCATGAAACAAAGACAGGGAAAGAGAGAGAAATTCTTACACAATTCGTTCAGGGGCTGTGATGCAACCTGGATTGACCATATCTAGACCCACAGCTGGATGAGACATAAGGGTGGACACTCTTGGGGCTGAGAGGTTTGGTGAGGTTGGGTGAGCAAACGCAGACCCTTTAAACTAATACTGCGTGCTACCCGTCGCATGGGTCCCAAATCTCCAGGTTCAAGGGCATCTTCCTACATCGAAAACATGCATGAGAAACCCAGAAGATGGTACACCGTGTGATGGGGAAAGGTTTCTAAAATGCACCTCATTTCTCATCTCCTTGTGCTCGGGTTCGCCATTCCAGCCACTTTACTAGCAATCTCCCTACTTGGAGCATCAGCACCTTTAACCTCCTGTTCCGTACAGGTTGCAATTTGTCCTGAGGATGAACGGGAAGACTGGGAACCAATGAGAGACTAGCTCTTGGTGTTGGGACAGGCATAGGTCACTCTATTTTCCCATCAGGAAGAAGAATTAACCACAGGCTCAGCCTGCCCCCCGGAACCAGAACAGGGCCTGAAGCCATCCTGCGCTTTTGCGGCCAGCTCCCAGAAAAGCGACTCGTAAAATGGAGCTTCAGGGCACTGCAATTCACAAACCTGCAGAGTTATAAATGATAACTCTCGTCCACAAATATATTGAGGGAAGGCAAAGAAGAGGATTTGAAATCAAGGCAGAATTGCAGGAAACAGATTTCAGGAGGTAGATTCGAATCGCCTTTAAAGCACATGAAAAGCGGCAAAACGTTGACAATGATGCCCTTGGCCAAAAAGGGCGTATGCGTTTTTTCCTGAATATATTCAGGAAAAAACGCATACGCCCTTTGTGGCCAACCAAGCAACCTGGAAAGGCAAATCAGCGCTACAAAGAAGTCTCGCTTCCCATCGGTCAAAAGGGCCATGCTGAAAAAAGTGTCAAAACCAGAAATACAGGACAGGCCATGGAGAAATGGGAGCCTTGCTACACTGATGGGCGGGATGTAAATTGCCAACAGCCACTCTGGAAAAGTGTACGGTGTGTCCTGAAACATCTCAAAAACACAGCTTAGAGAGCATAGGGCACTTCCACGCATGGGGGGATAAAGTGGGAAAATTGAAAATCAGCAAGACACAAGCACCCCAAAGTTTAGGGCTGCTCTGTTGACAAGGACCTCCACTTCATTCCACCTTAAATATCCCAGGAAAGCGAAAAATGGATCAAAAAGTTGTGGTCCTTATGTAGAATGGAATATCACTCAGCCATGAAATCAATGTCATAAGGCTAGTAGCAGCATGATGAGTGGATTTAGGTAAGATGATTCTAAGTGAAATAAGTCACACAGAAAAGGACACTTCTCATAAGGTGTCACTTATAGAGGGAATGTAAAAACCGTTACACTTGAACTGAATTACAAAACAGAACAGAGTCACACATGCAGAAAACACACTATGGCTGCTTAACGGGAAAGGTGAGGTGGGGTGATACATAAAACAAGAGTTTCAAATTAGCTCAGATACCGTTCCATAAACCCAATATGTAATAGACAAGACCTACTCCTTGCTCAGAGAACTGGACTCAACACGCCCGATTCACCGCACAAGAATATATCTGACTAGTAATAATCTTAAAACCTATGTATTGATATCTCTCTGTTAGTGTGTCAAGTGGGTGTAAAGCGGCATAAACACAGCCGTGAAAAGCAGCTAAACCCCATTATAAAAATAAATTACTTTTAAAAACCCATGAAACAAAGACAGGGAAAGAGAGAGAAATTCTTACACAATTCTTTCAGGGGCTGTGATGCAACCTGGATTGACCATATCTAGACCCACAGCTGGATGAGACATAAGGGTGGACACTCTTGGGGCTGAGAGGTTTGGTGAGGTTGGGTGAGCAAACGCAGACCCTTTAAAGTAATACTGCGTGCTACCCATCGCATGGGTCCCAAATCTCCAGGTTCAAGGGCATCTTCCTACATCGAAAACATGCATGAGAAACCCAGAAGATGGTTCACCGTGTGACGGGGAAATGTTTCTAAAACGCACCTCATTTCTCATCTCCTTGTGCTCGGGTTCGCCATTCCAGCCACTTTACTAGCAATCTCCCTACTTGGAGCATCAGCACCTTTAACCTCCTGTTCCGTACAGGTTGCAATTTGTCCTGTGGATGAACGGGAAGACGGGGAACCAATGAGAGACTAGCTCTTGGTGTTGGGACAGGCACAGGTCACTCTATTTTCCCATCAGGAAGAAGAATTAACCACAGGCTCAGCCTGCCCCCCGGAACCAGAACAGGGCCTGAAGCCATCCTGCGCTTTTGCGGCCAGCTCCCAGAAAAGCGACTCGTAAAATGGAGCTTCAGGGCACTGCAATTCACAAACCTGCAGAGTTATAAATGATAACTCTCGTCCACAAATATATTGAGGGAAGGCAAAGAAGAGGATTTGAAATCAAGGCAGAATTGCAGGAAACAGATTTCAGGAGGTAGATTCGAATCGCCTTTAAAGCACATGAAAAGCGGCAAAACGTTGACAATGATGCCCTTGGCCAAAAAGGGCGTATGCGTTTTTTCCTGAATATATTCAGGAAAAAACGCATACGCCCTTTTTGGCCAACCAAGCAACCTGGAAAGGCAAATCAGCGCTACAAAGAAGTCTCGCTTCCCATCGGTCAAAAGGGCCATGCTGAAAAAAGTGTCAAAACCAGAAATGCAGGACAGGCCATGGAGAAATGGGAGCCTTGCTACACTGATGGGCGGGATGTAAATTGCCAACAGCCACTCTGGAGAAGTGTACGGTGTGTCCTGAAACATCTAAAAAACACACCTTAGAGAGCATAGGGCACTTCCACGCATGGGGGGATAAAGTGGGAAAATTGAAAATCAGCAAGACACAAGCACCCCAAAGTTTAGGGCTGCTCTGTTGACAAGGACCTCCACTTCATTCCACCTTAAATATCCCAGGAAAGCGAAAAATGGATCAAAAAGTTGTGGTCCTTATGTACAATGGAATATCACTCAGCCATGAAATCAATGTCATAAGGCTAGTAGCAGCATGATGAGTGGATTTAGGTACGACGATTCTAAGTGAAATAAGTCACACAGAAAAGGACACTTCTCATAAGGTGTCACTTATAGAGGGAATGTAAAAACCGTTACACTTGAACTGAATAACAAAACAGAACAGAGTCACACATGCAGAAAACACACTATGGCTGCTTAACGGGAAAGGTGAGGTGGGGTGATACATAAAACAAGAGTTTCAAATTAGCTCAGATACCGTTCCATAAACCCAATATGTAATAGACAAGACCTACTCCTTGCTCAGAGAACTGGACTCAACACGCCCGATTCACCGCACAAGAATATATCTGATTAGTAATAATCTTAAAACCTATGTATTGATATCTCTCTGTTAGTGTGTCAAGTGGGTGTAAAGCGATATAAACACAGCCGTGAGAAGCTGCTAAACCCCATTATAAAAATAAATTACTTTTAAAAACCCATGAAACAAAGACAGGGAAAGAGAGAGAAATTCTTACACAATTCTTTCAGGGGCTGTGATGCAACCTGGATTGACCATATCTAGACCCACAGCTGGATGAGACATAAGGGTGGACACTCTTGGGGCTGAGAGTTTTGGTGAGGTTGGGTGAGCAAACGCAGACCCTTTAAAGTAATACTGCGTGCTACCCATCGCATGGGTCCCAAATCTCCAGGTTCAAGGGCATCTTCCTACATCGAAAACATGCATGAGAAACCCAAAAGATGGTACACCGTGTGACGGGGAAAGGTTTCTAAAACGCACCTCATTTCTCATCTCCTTGTGCTCGGGTTCGCCATTCCAGCCACTTTACTAGCAATCTCCCTACTTGGAGCATCAGCACCTTTAACCTCCTGTTCCGTACAGGTTGCAATTTGTCCTGTGGATGAACGGGAAGACGGGGAACCAATGAGAGACTAGCTCTTGGTGTTGGGACAGGCACAGGTCACTCTATTTTCCCATCAGGAAGAAGAATTAACCACAGGCTCAGCCTGCCCCCCGGAACCAGAACAGGGCCTGAAGCCATCCTGCGCTTTTGCGGCCAGCTCCCAGAAAAGAGACTTGTAAAATGGAGCTTCAGGGCACTGCAATTCACAAACCTGCAGAGTTATAAATGATAACTCTCGTCCACAAATATATTGAGGGAAGGCAAAGAAGAGGATTTGAAATCAAGGCAGAATTGCAGGAAACAGATTTCAGGAGGTAGATTCGAATCGCCTTTAAAGCACATGAAAAGCGGCAAAACGTTGACAATGATGCCCTTGGCCAAAAAGGGCGTATGCGTTTTTTCCTGAATATATTCAGGAAAAAACGCATACGCCCTTTTTGGCCAACCAAGCAACCTGGAAAGGCAAATCAGCGCTACAAAGAAGTCTCGCTTCCCATCGGTCAAAAGGGCCATGCTGAAAAAAGTGTCAAAACCAGAAATACAGGACAGGCCATGGAGAAATGGGAGCCTTGCTACACTGATGGGCGGGATGTAAATTGCCAACAGCCACTCTGGAGAAGTGTACGGTGTGTCCTGAAACATCTAAAAAACACACCTTAGAGAGCATAGGGCACTTCCACGCATGGGGGGATAAAGTGGGAAAATTGAAAATCAGCAAGACACAAGCACCCCAAAGTTTAGGGCTGCTCTGTTGACAAGGACCTCCACTTCATTCCACCTTAAATATCCCAGGAAAGCGAAAAATGGATCAAAAAGTTGTGGTCCTTATGTACAATGGAATATCACTCAGCCATGAAATCAATGTCATAAGGCTAGTAGCAGCATGATGAGTGGATTTATGTATGACGATTCTAAGTGAAATAAGTCACAGAGAAAAGGGCACTTCTCATAAGGTGTCACTTATAGAGGGAATGTAAAAACCGTTACACTTGAACTGAATTACAAAACAGAACAGAGTCACACATGCAGAAAACACACTATGGCTGCTTAACGGGAAAGGTGAGGTCGGGTGATACATAAAACAAGAGCTTCAAATTAGCTCAGATACCGTTCCATAAACCCAATATGTAATAGACAAGACCTACTCCTTGCTCAGAGAACTGGACTCAACACGCCCGATTCACCGCACAAGAATATATCTGACTAGTAATAATCTTAAAACCTATGTATTGATATCTCTCTGTTAGTGTGTCAAGTGGGTGTAAAGCGACATAAACACAGCCGTGAAAAGCTGCTAAACCCCATTATAAAAATAAATTACTTTTAAAAACCCATGAAACAAAGACAGGGAAAGAGAGAGAAATTCTTACACAATTCGTTCAGGGGCTGTGATGCAACCTGGATTGACCATATCTAGACCCACAGCTGGATGAGACATAAGGGTGGACACTCTTGGGGCTGAGAGGTTTGGTGAGGTTGGGTGAGCAAACGCAGACCCTTTAAACTAATACTGCGTGCTACCCGTCGCATGGGTCCCAAATCTCCAGGTTCAAGGGCATCTTCCTACATCGAAAACATGCATGAGAAACCCAGAAGATGGTACACCGTGTGATGGGGAAAGGTTTCTAAAATGCACCTCATTTCTCATCTCCTTGTGCTCGGGTTCGCCATTCCAGCCACTTTACTAGCAATCTCCCTACTTGGAGCATCAGCACCTTTAACCTCCTGTTCTGTACAGGTTGCAATTTGTCCTGAGGATGAACGGGAAGACGGGGAACCAATGAGAGACTAGCTCTTGGTTTTGGGACAGGCACAGGTCACTCTATTTTCCCATCAGGAAGAAGAATTAACCACAGGCTCAGCCTGCCCCCCGGAACCAGAACAGGGCCTGAAGCCATCCTGCGCTTTTGCGGCCAGCTCCCAGAAAAGCGACTCGTAAAATGGAGCTTCAGGGCACTGCAATTCACAAACCTGCAGAGTTATAAATGATAACTCTCGTCCACAAATATATTGAGGGAAGGCAAAGAAGAGGATTTGAAATCAAGGCAGAATTGCAGGAAACAGATTTCAGGAGGTAGATTCGAATCGCCTTTAAAGCACATGAAAAGCGGCAAAACGTTGACAATGATGCCCTTGGCCAAAAAGGGCGTATGCGTTTTTTCCTGAATATATTCAGGAAAAAACGCATACGCCCTTTTTGGCCAACCAAGCAACCTGGAAAGGCAAATCAGCACTACAAAGAAGTCTCGCTTCCCATCGGTCAAAAGGGCCATGCTGAAAAAAGTGTCAAAATCAGAAATACAGGACAGGCCATGGAGAAATGGGAGCCTTGCTACACTGATGGGCGGGATGTAAATTGCCAACAGCCACTCTGGAGAAGTGTACGGTGTGTCCTGAAACATCTCAAAAACACAGCTTAGAGAGCATAGGGCACTTCCACGCATGGGGGGATAAAGTGGGAAAATTGAAAATCAGCAAGACACAAGCACCCCAAAGTTTAGGGCTGCTCTGTTGACAAGGACCTCCACTTCATTCCACCTTAAATATCCCAGGAAAGCGAAAAATGGATCAAAAAGTTGTGGTCCTTATGTACAATGGAATATCACTCAGCCATGAAATCAATGTCATAAGTCTAGTAGCAGCATGATGAGTGGATTTATGTATGACGATTCTAAGTGAAATAAGTCACACAGAAAAGGGCACTTCTCATAAGGTGTCACTTATAGAGGGAATGTAAAAACCGTTACACTTGAACTGAATTACAAAACAGAACAGAGTCACACATGCAGAAAACACACTATGGCTGCTTAACGGGAAAGGTGAGGTGGGGTGATACATAAAACAAGAGTTTCAAATTAGCTCAGATACCGTTCCATAAACCCAATATGTAATAGACAAGACCTACTCCTTGCTCAGAGAACTGGACTCAACACGCCCGATTCACCGCACAAGAATATATCTGACTAGTAATAATCTTAAAACCTATGTATTGATATCTCTCTGTTAGTGTGTCAAGTGGGTGTAAAGCGGCATAAACACAGCCGTGAAAAGCAGCTAAACCCCATTATAAAAATAAATTACTTTTAAAAACCCATGAAACAAAGACAGGGAAAGAGAGACAAATTCTTACACAATTCTTTCAGGGGCTGTGATGCAACCTGGATTGACCATATCTAGACCCACAGCTGGATGAGACATAAGGGTGGATACTCTTGGGGCTGAGAGTTGTGGTGAGGTTGGGTGAGCAAACGCAGACCCTTTAAACTAATACTGCGTGCTACCCGTCGCATGGGTCCCAAATCTCCAGGTTCAAGGGCATCTTCCTACATCGAAAACATGCATGAGAAACCCAGAAGATGGTACACCGTGTGATGGGGAAAGGTTTCTAAAATGCACCTCATTTCTCATCTCCTTGTGCTCGGGTTCGCCATTCCAGCCACTTTACTAGCAATCTCCCTACTTGGAGCATCAGCACCTTTAACCTCCTGTTCCGTACAGGTTGCAATTTGTCCTGAGGATGAACGGGAAGACGGGGAACCAATGAGAGACTAGCTCTTGGTGTTGGGACAGGCACAGGTCACTCTATTTTCCCATCAGGAAGAAGAATTAACCACAGGCTCAGCCTGCCCCCCGGAACCAGAACAGGGCCTGAAGCCATCCTGCGCTTTTGCGGCCAGCTCCCAGAAAAGCGACTCGTAAAATGGAGCTTCAGGGCACTGCAATTCACAAACCTGCAGAGTTATACATGATAACTCTCGTCCACAAATATATTGAGGGAAGGCAAAGAAGAGGATTTGAAATCAAGGCAGAATTGCAGGAAACAGATTTCAGGAGGTAGATTCGAATCGCCTTTAAAGCACATGAAAAGCGGCAAAACGTTGACAATGATGCCCTTGGCCAAAAAGGGCGTATGCGTTTTTTCCTGAATATATTCAGGAAAAAACGCATACGCCCTTTTTGGCCAACCAAGCAACCTGGAAAGGCAAATCAGCGCTACAAAGAAGTCTCGCTTCCCATCGGTCAAAAGGGCCATGCTGAAAAAAGTGTCAAAACCAGAAATACAGGACAGGCCATGGAGAAATGGGAGCCTTGCTACACTGATGGGCGGGATGTAAATTGCCAACAGCCACTCTGGAGAAGTGTACGGTGTGTCCTGAAACATCTCAAAAACACAGCTTAGAGAGCATAGGGCACTTCCACGCATGGGGGGATAAAGTGGGAAAATTGAAAATCAGCAAGACACAAGCACCCCAAAGTTTAGGGCTGCTCTGTTGACAAGGACCTCCACTTCATTCCACCTTAAATATCCCAGGAAAGCGAAAAATGGATCAAAAAGTTGTGGTCCTTATGTACAATGGAATATCACTCAGCCATGAAATCAATGTCATAAGGCTAGTAGCAGCATGATGAGTGGATTTAGGTAAGACAATTCTAAGTGAAATAAGTCACACAGAATAGGACACTTCTCATAAGGTGTCACTTATAGAGGGAATGTAAAAACCGTTACACTTGAACTGAATTACAAAACAGAACAGAGTCACACTTGCAGAAAACACACTATGGCTGCTTAACGGGAAAGGTGAGGTGGGGTGATACATAAAACAAGAGTTTCAAATTAGCTCAGGTACCGTTCCATAAACCCAATATGTAATAGACAAGACCTACTCCTTGCTCAGAGAACTGGACTCAACACGCCCGATTCACCGCACAAGAATATATCTGACTAGTAATAATCTTAAAACCTATGTATTGATATCTCTCTGTTAGTGTGTCAAGTGGGTGTAAAGCGACATAAACACAGCCGTGAAAAGCTGCTAAACCCCATTATAAAAATAAATTACTTTTAAAAACCCATGAAACAAAGACAGGGAAAGAGAGAGAAATTCTTACACAATTCGTTCAGGGGCTGTGATGCAACCTGGATTGACCATATCTAGACCCACAGCTGGATGAGACATAAGGGTGGACACTCTTGGGGCTGAGAGGTTTGGTGAGGTTGGGTGAGCAAACGCAGACCCTTTAAACTAATACTGCGTGCTACCCGTCGCATGGGTCCCAAATCTCCAGGTTCAAGGGCATCTTCCTACATCGAAAACATGCATGAGAAACCCAGAAGATGGTACACCGTGTGATGGGGAAAGGTTTCTAAAATGCACCTCATTTCTCATCTCCTTGTGCTCGGGTTCGCCATTCCAGCCACTTTACTAGCAATCTCCCTACTTGGAGCATCAGCACCTTTAACCTCTTGTTCCGTACAGGTTGCAATTTGTCCTGAGGATGAACGGGAAGACGGGGAACCAATGAGAGACTAGCTCTTGGTGTTGGGACAGGCACAGGTCACTCTATTTTCCCATCAGGAAGAAGAATTAACCACAGGCTCAGCCTGCCCCCCGGAACCAGAACAGGGCCTGAAGCCATCCTGCGCTTTTGCGGCCAGCTCCCAGAAAAGCGACTTGTAAAATGGAGCTTCAGGGCACTGCAATTCACAAACCTGCAGAGTTATAAATGATAACTCTCGTCCACAAATATATTGAGGGAAGGCAAAGAAGAAGATTTGAAATCAAGGCAGAATTGCAGGAAACAGATTTCAGGAGGTAGATTCGAATCGCCTTTAAAGCACATGAAAAGCGGCAAAACGTTGACAATGATGCCCTTGGCCAAAAAGGGCGTATGCGTTTTTTCCTGAATATATTCAGGAAAAAACGCATACGCCCTTTTTGGCCAACCAAGCAACCTGGAAAGGCAAATCAGCGCTACAAAGAAGTCTCGCTTCCCATCGGTCAAAAGGGCCATGCTGAAAAAAGTGTCAAAACCAGAAATGCAGGACAGGCCATGGAGAAATGGGAGCCTTGCTACACTGATGGGCGGGATGTGAATTGCCAACAGCCACTCTGGAGAAGTGTACGGTGTGTCCTGAAACATCTAAAAAACACAGCTTAGAGAGCATAGGGAACTTCCACGCATGGCTGTATAAAGTGGGAAAATTAAAAATCAGCAAGACACAAGCACCCCAAAGTTTAGGGCTGCTCTGTTGACAAGGACCTCCACTTCATTCCACCTTAAATAACCCAGGAAAGCGAAAAATGGATAAAAAATTTGTGGTCCTTATGTACAATGGAATATCACTCAGCCATGAAATCAATGTCATAAGGCTAGTAGCAGCATGATGAGTGGATTTAGGTACGACGATTCTAAGTGAAATAATTCACACAGAAAAGGACACTTCTCATAAGGTGTCACTTATAGAGGGAATGTAAAAACCGTTACACTTGAACTGAATTACAAAACAGAACAGAGTCACACATGCAGAAAACACACTATGGCTGCTAAACGGGAAAGGTGAGGTGGGGTGATACATAAAACAAGAGTTTCAAATTAGCTCAGATACCGTTCCATAAACCCAATATGTAGTAGACAAGACCTACTCCTTGCTCAGAGAACTGGACTCAACACGCCCGATTCACCGCACAAGAATATATCTGACTAGTAATAATCTTAAAACCTATGTATTGATCTCTCTGTGTTAGTGTGTCAAGTAGGTGTAAAGCGGCATAAACACAGCCGTGAAAAGCAGCTAAACCCCATTATAAAAATAAATTACTTTTAAAAACCCATGAAACAAAGACAGTGAAAGAGAGAGAAATTCTTACACAATTCGTTCAGGGGCTGTGATGCAACCTAGATTGACCATATCTAGACCCACAGCTGGATGAGACATAAGGGTGGACACTCTTGGGGCTGAGAGGTTTGGTGAGGTTGGGTGAGCAAACGCAGACCCTTTAAAGTAATACTGCGTGCTACCCATCGCATGGGTCCCAAATCTCCAGGTTCAAGGGCATCTTCCTACATCAAAAACATGCATGAGAAACCCAGAAGATGGTACACCGTGTGATGGGGAAAGGTTTCTAAAACGCACCTCATTTCTCATCTCCTTGTGCTCGGGTTCGCCATTCCAGCCACTTTACTAGCAATCTCCCAACTTGGAGCATCAGCACCTTTAACCTCCTGTTCCGTACAGGTTGCAATTTGTCCTGAGGATGAACGGGAAGACAGGGAACCAATGAGAGACTAGCTCTTGGTGTTGGGACAGGCACAGGTCACTCTATTTTCCCATCAGGAAGAAGAATTATCACACGCTCAGCCTGCCCCCCGGAACCATAACAGGGCCTGAAGCCATCCTGCGCATTTGCGGCCAGCTCCCGAAAAAGCGAGTTGTAAAATGGAGCTTCAGGGCACTGCAACTCACAAACCTGCACAGTTATAAATGATAACTCTCGTCCACAAATATATTGAGGGAAGGCAAAGACGAGGAATTGAAATCAAGGCAGAATAGCCGGAAACAGATTTCAGGAGGTAGATTCGAATCGCCTTTAAAGCACATGAAATGCGGCAAAACGTTGACAATGATGCCCTTGGCCAAAAAGGGCGTATGCGATTTTTCCTGAATATATTCAGGAAAAAACGCATACGCCCTTGTTGGCCAACCAAGCAACCTGGAAAGGCAAATCAGCGCTACAAGAAGTCTCGCTTCTCATCGGTCAAAAGGGCCATGCTGAAAAAAGTGTCAAAACCAGAAATGCAGGACAGGCCATGGAGAAATGGGAGCTTTGCTACACTGATGGGCGGGATGTAAATTGCCAAGAGCCACTCTGGAGAAGTGTACGGTGTGTCCTGAAACATCTAAAAACACAGCTTAGAGAGCATAGGGCACTTCCACGCATGGGGGTATAAAGTGGGAAAATTAAAAATCAGCAAGACAGAAGCACCCCAAAGTTTAGGGCTGCTCTGTTGACAAGGACCTCCACTTCATTCCACCTTAAATATCCCAGGAAAGCGAAAAATGGATAAAAAATTTGTGGTCCTTATGTACAATGGAATATCACACAGCCATGAAATCAATGTCATAAGGCTAGTAGCAGCATGATGAGTGGATTTAGGTACGACGATTCTAAGTGAAATAAGTCACACAGAAAAGGACACTTCTCATAAGGTGTCACTTATAGAGGGAATGTAAAAACCGTTACACTTGAACTGAATAACAAAACAGAACAGAGTCACACATGCAGAAAACACACTATGGCTGCTTAACGGGAAAGGTGAGGTGGGGTGATACATAAAACAAGAGTTTCAAATTAGCTCAGATACCGTTCCATAAACCCAATATGTAATAGACAAGACCTACTCCTTGCTCAGAGAACTGGACTCAACACGCCCGATTCACCGCACAAGAATATATCTGACTAGTAATAATCTTAAAACCTATGTATTGATATCTCTCTGTTAGTGTGTCAAGTGGGTGTAAAGCGATATAAACACAGCCGTGAGAAGCTGCTAAACCCCATTATAAAAATAAATTACTTTTAAAAACCCATGAAACAAAGACAGGGAAAGAGAGAGAAATTCTTACACAATTCTTTCAGGGGCTGTGATGCAACCTGGATTGACCATATCTAGACCCACAGCTGGATGAGACATAACGGTGGACACTCTTGGGGCTGAGAGGTTTGGTGAGGTTGGGTGAGCAAACGCAGACCCTTTAAAGTAATACTGCGTGCTACCCATCGCATGGGTCCCAAATCTCCAGGTTCAAGGGCATCTTCCTACATCGAAAACATGCATGAGAAACCCAGAAGATGGTACACCGTGTGACGGGGAAAGGTTTCTAAAACGCACCTCATTTCTCATCTCCTTGTGCTCGGGTTCGCCATTCCAGCCACTTTACTAGCAATCTCCCTACTTGGAGCATCAGCACCTTTAACCTCCTGTTCCGTACAGGTTGCAATTTGTCCTGTTGATGAACGGGAAGACGGGGAACCAATGAGAGACTAGCTCTTGGTGTTGGGACAGGCACAGGTCACTCTATTTTCCCATCAGGAAGAAGAATTAACCACAGGCTCAGCCTGCCCCCCGGAACCAGAACAGGGCCTGAAGCCATCCTGCGCTTTTGCGGCCAGCTCCCAGAAAAGCGACTCGTAAAATGGAGCTTCAGGGCACTGCAATTCACAAACCTGCAGAGTTATAAATGATAACTCTCGTCCACAAATATATTGAGGGAAGTCAAAGAAGAGGATTTGAAATCAAGGCAGAATTGCAGGAAACAGATTTCAGGAGGTAGATTCGAATCGCCTTTAAAGCACATGAAAAGCGGCAAAACGTTGACAATGATGCCCTTGGCCAAAAAGGGCGTATGCGTTTTTTCCTGAATATATTCAGGAAAAAACGCATACGCCCTTTTTGGCCAACCAAGCAACCTGGAAAGGCAAATCAGCGCTACAAAGAAGTCTCGCTTCCCATCGGTCAAAAGGGCCATGCTGAAAAAAGTGTCAAAACCAGAAATGCAGGACAGGCCATGGAGAAATGGGAGCCTTGCTACACTGATGGGCGGGATGTAAATTGCCAACAGCCACTCTGGAGAAGTGTACGGTGTGTCCTGAAACATCTAAAAAACACACCTTAGAGAGCATAGGGCACTTCCACGCATGGGGGGATAAAGTGGAAAAATTGAAAATCAGCAAGAAACAAGCACCCCAAAGTTTAGGCCTGCTCTGTTGACAAGGACCTCCACTTCATTCCACCTTAAATATCCCAGGAAAGCGAAAAATGGATCAAAAAGTTGTGATCCTTATGTACAATGGAATATCACTCAGCCATGAAATCAATGTCATAAGGCTAGTAGCAGCATGATGAGTGGATTTAGGTAAGATGATTCTAAGTGAAATAAGTCACACAGAAAAGGACACTTCTCATAAGGTGTCACTTATAGAGGGAATGTAAAAACCGTTACACTTGAACTGAATTACAAAACAGAACAGAGTCACACATGCAGAAAACACACTATGGCTGCTTAACGGGAAAGGTGAGGTGGGGTGATACATAAAACAAGAGTTTCAAATTAGCTCAGATACCGTTCCATAAACCCAATATGTAATAGACAAGACTTACTCCTTGCTCAGAGAACTGGACTCAACACGCCCGATTCACCGCACAAGAATATATCTGACTAGTAATAATCTTAAAACCTATGTATTGATATCTCTCTGTTAGTGTGTCAAGTGGGTGTAAAGCGACATAAACACAGCCGTGAAAAGCTGCTAAACCCCATTATAAAAATAAATTACTTTTAAAAACCCATGAAACAAAGACAGGGAAAGAGAGAGAAATTCTTACACAATTCGTTCAGGGGCTGTGATGCAACCTGGATTGACCATATCTAGACCCACAGCTGGATGAGACATAAGGGTGGACACTCTTGGGGCTGAGAGGTTTGGTGAGGTTGGGTGAGCAAACGCAGACCCTTTAAACTAATACTGCGTGCTACCCGTCGCATGGGTCCCAAATCTCCAGGTTCAAGGGCATCTTCCTACATCGAAAACATGCATGAGAAACCCAGAAGATGGTACACCGTGTGATGGGGAAAGGTTTCTAAAATGCACCTCATTTCTCATCTCCTTGTGCTCGGGTTCGCCATTCCAGCCACTTTACTAGCAATCTCCCTACTTGGAGCATCAGCACCTTTAACCTCCTGTTCCGTACAGGTTGCAATTTGTCCTGAGGATGAACGGGAAGACGGGGAACCAATGAGAGACTAGCTCTTGGTGTTGGGACAGGCACAGGTCACTCTATTTTCCCATCAGGAAGAAGAATTAACCACAGGCTCAGCCTGCCCCCCGGAACCAGAACAGGGCCTGAAGCCATCCTGCGTTTTTGCGGCCAGCTCCCAGAAAAGCGACTCGTAAAATGGAGCTTCAGGGCACTGCAATTCACAAACCTGCAGAGTTATAAATGATAACTCTCGTCCACAAATATATTGAGGGAAGGCAAAGAAGAGGATTTGAAATCAAGGCAGAATTGCAGGAAACAGATTTCAGGAGGTAGATTCGAATCGCCTTTAAAGCACATGAAAAGCGGCAAAACGTTGACAATGATGCCCTTGGCCAAAAAGGGCGTATGCGTTTTTTCCTGAATATATTCAGGAAAAAACGCATACGCCCTTTTTGGCCAACCAAGCAACCTGGAAAGGCAAATCAGCGCTACAAAGAAGTCTCGCTTCCCATCGGTCAAAAGGGCCATGCTGAAAAAAGTGTCAAAACCAGAAATACAGGACAGGCCATGGAGAAATGGGAGCCTTGCTACACTGATGGGCGGGATGTAAATTGCCAACAGCCACTCTGGAGAAGTGTACGGTGTGTCCTGAAACATCTCAAAAACACAGCTTAGAGAGCATAGGGCACTTCCACGCATGGGGGGATAAAGTGGGAAAATTGAAAATCAGCAAGACACAAGCACCCCAAAGTTTAGGGCTGCTCTGTTGACAAGGACCTCCACTTCATTCCACCTTAAATATCCCAGGAAAGCGAAAAATGGATCAAAAAGTTGTGGTCCTTATGTACAATGGAATATCACTCAGCCATGAAATCAATGTCATAAGGCTAGTAGCAGCATGATGAGTGGATTTATGTATGAGGATTCTAAGTGAAATAAGTCACACAGAAAAGGGCACTTCTCATAAGGTGTCACTTATAGAGGGAATGTAAAAACCGTTACACTTGAACTGAATTACAAAACAGAACAGAGTCACACATGCAGAAAACACACTATGGCTGCTTAACGGGAAAGGTGAGGTGGGGTGATACATAAAACAAGAGTTTCAAATTAGCTCAGATACCGTTCCATAAACCCAATATGTAATAGACAAGACCTACTCCTTGCTCAGAGAACTGGACTCAACACGCCCGATTCTCCGCACAAGAATATATCTGATTAGTAATAATCTTAAAACCTATGTATTGATATCTCTCTGTTAGTGTGTCAAGTGGGTGTAAAGCGGCATAAACACAGCCGTGAAAAGCAGCTAAACCCCATTATAAAAATAAATTACTTTTAAAAACCCATGAAACAAAGACAGGGAAAGAGAGACAAATTCTTACACAATTCTTTCAGGGGCTGTGATGCAACCTGGATTGACCATATCTAGACCCACAGCTGGATGAGACATAAGGGTGGACACTCTTGGGGCTGAGAGTTGTGGTGAGGTTGGGTGAGCAAACGCAGACCCTTTAAAGTAATACTGCGTGCTACCCATCGCATGGGTCCCAAATCTCCAGGTTCAAGGGCATCTTCCTACATCGAAAACATGCATGAGAAACCCAGAAGATGGTACACCGTGTGATGGGGAAAGGTTTCTAAAATGCACCTCATTTCTCATCTCCTTGTGCTCGGGTTCGCCATTCCAGCCACTTTACTAGCAATCTCCCTACTTGGAGCATCAGCACCTTTAACCTCCTGTTCCGTACAGGTTGCAATTTGTCCTGTTGATGAACGGGAAGACGGGGAACCAATGAGAGACTAGCTCTTGGTGTTGGGACAGGCACAGGTCACTCTATTTTCCCATCAGGAAGAAGAATTAACCACAGGCTCAGCCTGCCCCCCGGAACCAGAACAGGGCCTGAAGCCATCCTGCGCTTTTGCGGCCAGCTCCCAGAAAAGCGACTCGTAAAATGGAGCTTCAGGGCACTGCAATTCACAAACCTGCAGAGTTATAAATGATAACTCTCGTCCACAAATATATTGAGGGAAGGCAAAGAAGAGGATTTGAAATCAAGGCAGAATTGCAGGAAACAGATTTCAGGAGGTAGATTCGAATCGCCTTTAAAGCACATGAAAAGCGGCAAAACGTTGACAATGATGCCCTTGGCCAAAAAGGGCGTATGCGTTTTTTCCTGAATATATTCAGGAAAAAACGCATACGCCCTTTTTGGCCAACCAAGCAACCTGGAAAGGCAAATCAGCGCTACAAAGAAGTCTCGCTTCCCATCGGTCAAAAGGGCCATGCTGAAAAAAGTGTCAAAACCAGAAATGCAGGACAGGCCATGGAGAAATGGGAGCCTTGCTACACTGATGGGCGGGATGTAAATTGCCAACAGCCACTCTGGAGAAGTGTACGGTGTGTCCTGAAACATCTAAAAAACACACCTTAGAGAGCATAGGGCACTTCCACGCATGGGGGGATAAAGTGGAAAAATTGAAAATCAGCAAGAAACAAGCACCCCAAAGTTTAGGCCTGCTCTGTTGACAAGGACCTCCACTTCATTCCACCTTAAATATCCCAGGAAAGCGAAAAATGGATCAAAAAGTTGTGATCCTTATGTACAATGGAATATCACTCAGCCATGAAATCAATGTCATAAGGCTAGTAGCAGCATGATGAGTGGATTTAGGTAAGATGATTCTAAGTGAAATAAGTCACACAGAAAAGGACACTTCTCATAAGGTGTCACTTATAGAGGGAATGTAAAAACCGTTACACTTGAACTGAATTACAAAACAGAACAGAGTCACACATGCAGAAAACACACTATGGCTGCTTAACGGGAAAGGTGAGGTGGGGTGATACATAAAACAAGAGTTTCAAATTAGCTCAGATACCGTTCCATAAACCCAATATGTAATAGACAAGACTTACTCCTTGCTCAGAGAACTGGACTCAACACGCCCGATTCACCGCACAAGAATATATCTGACTAGTAATAATCTTAAAACCTATGTATTGATATCTCTCTGTTAGTGTGTCAAGTGGGTGTAAAGCGACATAAACACAGCCGTGAAAAGCTGCTAAACCCCATTATAAAAATAAATTACTTTTAAAAACCCATGAAACAAAGACAGGAAAAGAGAGAGAAATTCTTACACAATTCGTTCAGGGGCTGTGATGCAACCTGGATTGACCATATCTAGACCCACAACTGGATGAGACATAAGGGTGGACACTCTTGGGGCTGAGAGGTTTGGTGAGGTTGGGTGAGCAAACGCAGACCCTTTAAACTAATACTGCGTGCTACCCGTCGCATGGGTCCCAAATCTCCAGGTTCAAGGGCATCTTCCTACATCGAAAACATGCATGAGAAACCCAGAAGATGGTACACCGTGTGATGGGGAAAGGTTTCTAAAATGCACCTCATTTCTCATCTCCTTGTGCTCGGGTTCGCCATTCCAGCCACTTTACTAGCAATCTCCCTACTTGGAGCATCAGCACCTTTAACCTCCTGTTCCGTACAGGTTGCAATTTGTCCTGAGGATGAACGGGAAGACGGGGAACCAATGAGAGACTAGCTCTTGGTGTTGGGACAGGCACAGGTCACTCTATTTTCCCATCAGGAAGAAGAATTAACCACAGGCTCAGCCTGCCCCCCGGAACCAGAACAGGGCCTGAAGCCATCCTGCGCTTTTGCGGCCAGCTCCCAGAAAAGAGACTTGTAAAATGGAGCTTCAGGGCACTGCAATTCACAAACCTGCAGAGTTATAAATGATAACTCTCGTCCACAAATATATTGAGGGAAGGCAAAGAAGAGGATTTGAAATCAAGGCAGAATTGCAGGAAACAGATTTCAGGAGGTAGATTCGAATCGCCTTTAAAGCACATGAAAAGCGGCAAAACGTTGACAATGATGCCCTTGGCCAAAAAGGGCGTATGCGTTTTTTCCTGAATATATTCAGGAAAAAACGCATACGCCCTTTTTGGCCAACCAAGCAACCTGGAAAGGCAAATCAGCGCTACAAAGAAGTCTCGCTTCCCATCGGTCAAAAGGGCCATGCTGAAAAAAGTGTCAAAACCAGAAATACAGGACAGGCCATGGAGAAATGGGAGCCTTGCTACACTGATGGGCGGGATGTAAATTGCCAACAGCCACTCTGGAGAAGTGTACGGTGTGTCCTGAAACATCTCAAAAACACAGCTTAGAGAGCATAGGGCACTTCCACGCATGGGGGGATAAAGTGGGAAAATTGAAAATCAGCAAGACACAAGCACCCCAAAGTTTAGGGCTGCTCTGTTGACAAGGACCTCCACTTCATTCCACCTTAAATATCCCAGGAAAGCGAAAAATGGATCAAAAAGTTGTGATCCTTATGTACAATGGAATATCACTCAGCCATGAAATCAATGTCATAAGGCTAGTAGCAGCATGATGAGTGGATTTAGGTAAGATGATTCTAAGTGAAATAAGTCACACAGAAAAGGACACTTCTCATAAGGTGTCACTTATAGAGGGAATGTAAAAACCGTTACACTTGAACTGAATTACAAAACAGAACAGAGTCACACATGCAGAAAACACACTATGGCTGCTTAACGGGAAAGGTGAGGTGGGGTGATACATAAAACAAGAGTTTCAAATTAGCTCAGATACCGTTCCATAAACCCAATATGTAATAGACAAGACTTACTCCTTGCTCAGAGAACTGGACTCAACACGCCCGATTCACCGCACAAGAATATATCTGACTAGTAATAATCTTAAAACCTATGTATTGATATCTCTCTGTTAGTGTGTCAAGTGGGTGTAAAGCGACATAAACACAGCCGTGAAAAGCTGCTAAACCCCATTATAAAAATAAATTACTTTTAAAAACCCATGAAACAAAGACAGGGAAAGAGAGAGAAATTCTTACACAATTCGTTCAGGGGCTGTGATGCAACCTGGATTGACCATATCTAGACCCACAGCTGGATGAGACATAAGGGTGGACACTCTTGGGGCTGAGAGGTTTGGTGAGGTTGGGTGAGCAAACGCAGACCCTTTAAACTAATACTGCGTGCTACCCGTCGCATGGGTCCCAAATCTCCAGGTTCAAGGGCATCTTCCTACATCGAAAACATGCATGAGAAACCCAGAAGATGGTACACCGTGTGATGGGGAAAGGTTTCTAAAATGCACCTCATTTCTCATCTCCTTGTGCTCGGGTTCGCCATTCCAGCCACTTTACTAGCAATCTCCCTACTTGGAGCATCAGCACCTTTAACCTCCTGTTCCGTACAGGTTGCAATTTGTCCTGAGGATGAACGGGAAGACGGGGAACCAATGAGAGACTAGCTCTTGGTGTTGGGACAGGCACAGGTCACTCTATTTTCCCATCAGGAAGAAGAATTAACCACAGGCTCAGCCTGCCCCCCGGAACCAGAACAGGGCCTGAAGCCATCCTGCGTTTTTGCGGCCAGCTCCCAGAAAAGCGACTCGTAAAATGGAGCTTCAGGGCACTGCAATTCACAAACCTGCAGAGTTATAAATGATAACTCTCGTCCACAAATATATTGAGGGAAGGCAAAGAAGAGGATTTGAAATCAAGGCAGAATTGCAGGAAACAGATTTCAGGAGGTAGATTCGAATCGCCTTTAAAGCACATGAAAAGCGGCAAAACGTTGACAATGATGCCCTTGGCCAAAAAGGGCGTATGCGTTTTTTCCTGAATATATTCAGGAAAAAACGCATACGCCCTTTTTGGCCAACCAAGCAACCTGGAAAGGCAAATCAGCGCTACAAAGAAGTCTCGCTTCCCATCGGTCAAAAGGGCCATGCTGAAAAAAGTGTCAAAACCAGAAATACAGGACAGGCCATGGAGAAATGGGAGCCTTGCTACACTGATGGGCGGGATGTAAATTGCCAACAGCCACTCTGGAGAAGTGTACGGTGTGTCCTGAAACATCTCAAAAACACAGCTTAGAGAGCATAGGGCACTTCCACGCATGGGGGGATAAAGTGGGAAAATTGAAAATCAGCAAGACACAAGCACCCCAAAGTTTAGGGCTGCTCTGTTGACAAGGACCTCCACTTCATTCCACCTTAAATATCCCAGGAAAGCGAAAAATGGATCAAAAAGTTGTGGTCCTTATGTACAATGGAATATCACTCAGCCATGAAATCAATGTCATAAGGCTAGTAGCAGCATGATGAGTGGATTTATGTATGAGGATTCTAAGTGAAATAAGTCACACAGAAAAGGGCACTTCTCATAAGGTGTCACTTATAGAGGGAATGTAAAAACCGTTACACTTGAACTGAATTACAAAACAGAACAGAGTCACACATGCAGAAAACACACTATGGCTGCTTAACGGGAAAGGTGAGGTGGGGTGATACATAAAACAAGAGTTTCAAATTAGCTCAGATACCGTTCCATAAACCCAATATGTAATAGACAAGACCTACTCCTTGCTCAGAGAACTGGACTCAACACGCCCGATTCTCCGCACAAGAATATATCTGATTAGTAATAATCTTAAAACCTATGTATTGATATCTCTCTGTTAGTGTGTCAAGTGGGTGTAAAGCGGCATAAACACAGCCGTGAAAAGCAGCTAAACCCCATTATAAAAATAAATTACTTTTAAAAACCCATGAAACAAAGACAGGGAAAGAGAGACAAATTCTTACACAATTCTTTCAGGGGCTGTGATGCAACCTGGATTGACCATATCTAGACCCACAGCTGGATGAGACATAAGGGTGGACACTCTTGGGGCTGAGAGTTGTGGTGAGGTTGGGTGAGCAAACGCAGACCCTTTAAAGTAATACTGCGTGCTACCCATCGCATGGGTCCCAAATCTCCAGGTTCAAGGGCATCTTCCTACATCGAAAACATGCATGAGAAACCCAGAAGATGGTACACCGTGTGATGGGGAAAGGTTTCTAAAATGCACCTCATTTCTCATCTCCTTGTGCTCGGGTTCGCCATTCCAGCCACTTTACTAGCAATCTCCCTACTTGGAGCATCAGCACCTTTAACCTCCTGTTCCGTACAGGTTGCAATTTGTCCTGTTGATGAACGGGAAGACGGGGAACCAATGAGAGACTAGCTCTTGGTGTTGGGACAGGCACAGGTCACTCTATTTTCCCATCAGGAAGAAGAATTAACCACAGGCTCAGCCTGCCCCCCGGAACCAGAACAGGGCCTGAAGCCATCCTGCGCTTTTGCGGCCAGCTCCCAGAAAAGCGACTCGTAAAATGGAGCTTCAGGGCACTGCAATTCACAAACCTGCAGAGTTATAAATGATAACTCTCGTCCACAAATATATTGAGGGAAGGCAAAGAAGAGGATTTGAAATCAAGGCAGAATTGCAGGAAACAGATTTCAGGAGGTAGATTCGAATCGCCTTTAAAGCACATGAAAAGCGGCAAAACGTTGACAATGATGCCCTTGGCCAAAAAGGGCGTATGCGTTTTTTCCTGAATATATTCAGGAAAAAACGCATACGCCCTTTTTGGCCAACCAAGCAACCTGGAAAGGCAAATCAGCGCTACAAAGAAGTCTCGCTTCCCATCGGTCAAAAGGGCCATGCTGAAAAAAGTGTCAAAACCAGAAATGCAGGACAGGCCATGGAGAAATGGGAGCCTTGCTACACTGATGGGCGGGATGTAAATTGCCAACAGCCACTCTGGAGAAGTGTACGGTGTGTCCTGAAACATCTAAAAAACACACCTTAGAGAGCATAGGGCACTTCCACGCATGGGGGGATAAAGTGGAAAAATTGAAAATCAGCAAGAAACAAGCACCCCAAAGTTTAGGGCTGCTCTGTTGACAAGGACCTCCACTTCATTCCACCTTAAATATCCCAGGAAAGCGAAAAATGGATCAAAAAGTTGTGATCCTTATGTACAATGGAATATCACTCAGCCATGAAATCAATGTCATAAGGCTAGTAGCAGCATGATGAGTGGATTTAGGTAAGATGATTCTAAGTGAAATAAGTCACACAGAAAAGGACACTTCTCATAAGGTGTCACTTATAGAGGGAATGTAAAAACCGTTACACTTGAACTGAATTACAAAACAGAACAGAGTCACACATGCAGAAAACACACTATGGCTGCTTAACGGGAAAGGTGAGGTGGGGTGATACATAAAACAAGAGTTTCAAATTAGCTCAGATACCGTTCCATAAACCCAATATGTAATAGACAAGACTTACTCCTTGCTCAGAGAACTGGACTCAACACGCCCGATTCACCGCACAAGAATATATCTGACTAGTAATAATCTTAAAACCTATGTATTGATATCTCTCTGTTAGTGTGTCAAGTGGGTGTAAAGCGACATAAACACAGCCGTGAAAAGCTGCTAAACCCCATTATAAAAATAAATTACTTTTAAAAACCCATGAAACAAAGACAGGAAAAGAGAGAGAAATTCTTACACAATTCGTTCAGGGGCTGTGATGCAACCTGGATTGACCATATCTAGACCCACAACTGGATGAGACATAAGGGTGGACACTCTTGGGGCTGAGAGGTTTGGTGAGGTTGGGTGAGCAAACGCAGACCCTTTAAACTAATACTGCGTGCTACCCGTCGCATGGGTCCCAAATCTCCAGGTTCAAGGGCATCTTCCTACATCGAAAACATGCATGAGAAACCCAGAAGATGGTACACCGTGTGATGGGGAAAGGTTTCTAAAATGCACCTCATTTCTCATCTCCTTGTGCTCGGGTTCGCCATTCCAGCCACTTTACTAGCAATCTCCCTACTTGGAGCATCAGCACCTTTAACCTCCTGTTCCGTACAGGTTGCAATTTGTCCTGAGGATGAACGGGAAGACGGGGAACCAATGAGAGACTAGCTCTTGGTGTTGGGACAGGCACAGGTCACTCTATTTTCCCATCAGGAAGAAGAATTAACCACAGGCTCAGCCTGCCCCCCGGAACCAGAACAGGGCCTGAAGCCATCCTGCGCTTTTGCGGCCAGCTCCCAGAAAAGAGACTTGTAAAATGGAGCTTCAGGGCACTGCAATTCACAAACCTGCAGAGTTATAAATGATAACTCTCGTCCACAAATATATTGAGGGAAGGCAAAGAAGAGGATTTGAAATCAAGGCAGAATTGCAGGAAACAGATTTCAGGAGGTAGATTCGAATCGCCTTTAAAGCACATGAAAAGCGGCAAAACGTTGACAATGATGCCCTTGGCCAAAAAGGGCGTATGCGTTTTTTCCTGAATATATTCAGGAAAAAACGCATACGCCCTTTTTGGCCAACCAAGCAACCTGGAAAGGCAAATCAGCGCTACAAAGAAGTCTCGCTTCCCATCGGTCAAAAGGGCCATGCTGAAAAAAGTGTCAAAACCAGAAATACAGGACAGGCCATGGAGAAATGGGAGCCTTGCTACACTGATGGGCGGGATGTAAATTGCCAACAGCCACTCTGGAGAAGTGTACGGTGTGTCCTGAAACATCTCAAAAACACAGCTTAGAGAGCATAGGGCACTTCCACGCATGGGGGGATAAAGTGGGAAAATTGAAAATCAGCAAGACACAAGCACCCCAAAGTTTAGGGCTGCTCTGTTGACAAGGACCTCCACTTCATTCCACCTTAAATATCCCAGGAAAGCGAAAAATGGATCAAAAAGTTGTGGTCCTTATGTACAATGGAATATCACTCAGCCATGAAATCAATGTCATAAGGCTAGTAGCAGCATGATGAGTGGATTTATGTATGACGATTCTAAGTGAAATAAGTCACACAGAAAAGGGCACTTCTCATAAGGTGTCACTTATAGAGGGAATGTAAAAACCGTTACACTTGAACTGAATTACAAAACAGAACAGAGTCACACATGCAGAAAACACACTATGGCTGCTTAACGGGAAAGGTGAGGTGGGGTGATACATAAAACAAGAGTTTCAAATTAGCTCAGATACCGTTCCATAAACCCAATATGTAATAGACAAGACCTACTCCTTGCTCAGAGAACTGGACTCAACACGCCCGATTCACCGCACAAGAATATATCTGATTAGTAATAATCTTAAAACCTATGTATTGATATCTCTCTGTTAGTGTGTCAAGTGGGTGTAAAGCGGCATAAACACAGCCGTGAAAAGCAGCTAAACCCCATTATAAAAATAAATTACTTTTAAAAACCCATGAAACAAAGACAGGGAAAGAGAGACAAATTCTTACACAATTCTTTCAGGGGCTGTGATGCAACCTGGATTGACCATATCTAGACCCACAGCTGGATGAGACATAAGGGTGGACACTCTTGGGGCTGAGAGTTGTGGTGAGGTTGGGTGAGCAAACGCAGACCCTTTAAAGTAATACTGCGTGCTACCCATCGCATGGGTCCCAAATCTCCAGGTTCAAGGGCATCTTCCTACATCGAAAACATGCATGAGAAACCCAGAAGATGGTACACCGTGTGATGGGGAAAGGTTTCTAAAATGCACCTCATTTCTCATCTCCTTGTGCTCGGGTTCGCCATTCCAGCCACTTTACTAGCAATCTCCCTACTTGGAGCATCAGCACCTTTAACCTCCTGTTCCGTACAGGTTGCAATTTGTCCTGTTGATGAACGGGAAGACGGGGAACCAATGAGAGACTAGCTCTTGGTGTTGGGACAGGCACAGGTCACTCTATTTTCCCATCAGGAAGAAGAATTAACCACAGGCTCAGCCTGCCCCCCGGAACCAGAACAGGGCCTGAAGCCATCCTGCGCTTTTGCGGCCAGCTCCCAGAAAAGCGACTCGTAAAATGGAGCTTCAGGGCACTGCAATTCACAAACCTGCAGAGTTATAAATGATAACTCTCGTCCACAAATATATTGAGGGAAGGCAAAGAAGAGGATTTGAAATCAAGGCAGAATTGCAGGAAACAGATTTCAGGAGGTAGATTCGAATCGCCTTTAAAGCACATGAAAAGCGGCAAAACGTTGACAATGATGCCCTTGGCCAAAAAGGGCGTATGCGTTTTTTCCTGAATATATTCAGGAAAAAACGCATACGCCCTTTTTGGCCAACCAAGCAACCTGGTAAGGCAAATCAGCACTACAAAGAAGTCTCGCTTCCCATCGGTCAAAAGGGCCATGCTGAAAAAAGTGTCAAAACCAGAAATGCAGGACAGGCCATAGAGAAATGGGAGCCTTGCTACACTGATGGGCGGGATGTAAATTGCCAACAGCCACTCTGGAGAAGTGTACGGTGTGTCCTGAAACATCTAAAAAACACACCTTAGAGAGCATAGGGCACTTCCACGCATGGGGGGATAAAGTGGGAAAATTGAAAATCAGCAAGACACAAGCACCCCAAAGTTTAGGGCTGCTCTGTTGACAAGGACCTCCACTTCATTCCACCTTAAATATCCCAGGAAAGCGAAAAATGGATCAAAAAGTTGTGGTCCTTATGTACAATGGAATATCACTCAGCCATGAAATCAATGTCATAAGGCTAGTAGCAGCATGATGAGTGGATTTAGGTAAGATGATTCTAAGTGAAATAAGTCACACAGAAAAGGACACTTCTCATAAGGTGTCACTTATAGAGGGAATGTAAAAACCGTTACACTTGAACTGAATTACAAAACAGAACAGAGTCACACATGCAGAAAACACACTATGGCTGCTTAACGGGAAAGGTGAGGTGGGGTGATACATAAAACAAGAGTTTCAAATTAGCTCAGATACCGTTCCATAAACCCAATATGTAATAGACAAGACTTACTCCTTGCTCAGAGAACTGGACTCAACACGCCCGATTCACCGCACAAGAATATATCTGACTAGTAATAATCTTAAAACTTATGTATTGATATCTCTCTGTTAGTGTGTCAAGTGGGTGTAAAGCGACATAAACACAGCCGTGAAAAGCTGCTAAACCCCATTAGAAAAATAAATTACTTTTAAAAACCCATGAAACAAAGACAGGGAAAGAGAGAGAAATTCTTACACAATTCGTTCAGGGGCTGTGATGCAACCTGGATTGACCATATCTAGACCCACAGCTGGATGAGACATAAGGGTGGACACTCTTGGGGCTGAGAGGTTTGGTGAGGTTGGGTGAGCAAACGCAGACCCTTTAAACTAATACTGCGTGCTACCCGTCGCATGGGTCCCAAATCTCCAGGTTCAAGGGCATCTTCCTACATCGAAAACATGCATGAGAAACCCAGAAGATGGTACACCGTGTGATGGGGAAAGGTTTCTAAAATGCACCTCATTTCTCATCTCCTTGTGCTCGGGTTCGCCATTCCAGCCACTTTACTAGCAATCTCCCTACTTGGAGCATCAGCACCTTTAACCTCCTGTTCCGTACAGGTTGCAATTTGTCCTGAGGATGAACGGGAAGACGGGGAACCAATGAGAGACTAGCTCTTGGTGTTGGGACAGGCACAGGTCACTCTATTTTCCCATCAGGAAGAAGAATTAACCACAGGCTCAGCCTGCCCCCCGGAACCAGAACAGGGCCTGAAGCCATCCTGCGCTTTTGCGGCCAGCTCCCAGAAAAGCGACTCGTAAAATGGAGCTTCAGGGCACTGCAATTCACAAACCTGCAGAGTTATAAATGATAACTCTCGTCCACAAATATATTGAGGGAAGGCAAAGAAGAGGATTTGAAATCAAGGCAGAATTGCAGGAAACAGATTTCAGGAGGTAGATTCGAATCGCCTTTAAAGCACATGAAAAGCGGCAAAACGTTGACAATGATGCCCTTGGCCAAAAAGGGCGTATGCGTTTTTTCCTGAATATATTCAGGAAAAAACGCATACGCCCTTTTTGGCCAACCAAGCAACCTGGAAAGGCAAATCAGCGCTACAAAGAAGTCTCGCTTCCCATCGGTCAAAAGGGCCATGCTGAAAAAAGTGTCAAAACCAGAAATGCAGGACAGGCCATGGAGAAATGGGAGCCTTGCTACACTGATGGGCGGGATGTAAATTGCCAACAGCCACTCTGGAGAAGTGTACGGTGTGTCCTGAAACATCTAAAAAACACACCTTAGAGAGCATAGGGCACTTCCACGCATGGGGGGATAAAGTGGGAAAATTGAAAATCAGCAAGACACAAGCACCCCAAAGTTTAGGGCTGCTCTGTTGACAAGGACCTCCACTTCATTCCACCTTAAATATCCCAGGAAAGCGAAAAATGGATCAAAAAGTTGTGGTCCTTATGTACAATGGAATATCACTCAGCCATGAAATCAATGTCATAAGGCTAGTAGCAGCATGATGAGTGGATTTAGGTAAGATGATTCTAAGTGAAATAAGTCACACAGAAAAGGACACTTCTCATAAGGTGTCACTTATAGAGGGAATGTAAAAACCGTTACACTTGAACTGAATTACAAAACAGAACAGAGTCACACATGCAGAAAACACACTATGGCTGCTTAACGGGAAAGGTGAGGTGGGGTGATACATAAAACAAGAGTTTCAAATTAGCTCAGATACCGTTCCATAAACCCAATATGTAATAGACAAGACTTACTCCTTGCTCAGAGAACTGGACTCAACACGCCCGATTCACCGCACAAGAATATATCTGACTAGTAATAATCTTAAAACCTATGTATTGATATCTCTCTGTTAGTGTGTCAAGTGGGTGTAAAGCGACATAAACACAGCCGTGAAAAGCTGCTAAACCCCATTAGAAAAATAAATTACTTTTAAAAACCCATGAAACAAAGACAGGGAAAGAGAGAGAAATTCTTACACAATTCGTTCAGGGGCTGTGATGCAACCTGGATTGACCATATCTAGACCCACAGCTGGATGAGACATAAGGGTGGACACTCTTGGGACTGAGAGGTTTGGTGAGGTTGGGTGAGCAAACGCAGACCCTTTAAACTAATACTGCGTGCTACCCGTCGCATGGGTCCCAAATCTCCAGGTTCAAGGGCATCTTCCTACATCGAAAACATGCATGAGAAACCCAGAAGATGGTACACCGTGTGATGGGGAAAGGTTTCTAAAATGCACCTCATTTCTCATCTCCTTGTGCTCGGGTTCGCCATTCCAGCCACTTTACTAGCAATCTCCCTACTTGGAGCATCAGCACCTTTAACCTCCTGTTCCGTACAGGTTGCAATTTGTCCTGAGGATGAACGGGAAGACGGGGAACCAATGAGAGACTAGCTCTTGGTGTTGGGACAGGCACAGGTCACTCTATTTTCCCATCAGGAAGAAGAATTAACCAGAGGCTCAGCCTGCCCCCCGGAACCAGAACAGGGCCTGAAGCCATCCTGCGCTTTTGCGGCCAGCTCCCAGAAAAGCGACTTGTAAAATGGAGCTTCAGGGCACTGCAATTCACAAACCTGCAGAGTTATAAATGATAACTCTCGTCCACAAATATATTGAGGGAAGGCAAAGAAGAGGATTTGAAATCAAGGCAGAATTGCAGGAAACAGATTTCAGGAGGTAGATTTGAATCGCCTTTAAAGCACATGAAAAGCGGCAAAACGTTGACAATGATGCCCTTGGCCAAAAAGGGCGTATGCGTTTTTTCCTGAATATATTCAGGAAAAAACGCATACGCCCTTTTTGGCCAACCAAGCAACCTGGAAAGGCAAATCAGCGCTACAAAGAAGTCTCGCTTCCCATCGGTCAAAAGGGCCATGCTGAAAAAAGTGTCAAAACCAGAAATGCAGGACAGGCCATGGAGAAATGGGAGCCTTGCTACACTGATGGGCGGGATGTAAATTGCCAAGAGACACTCTGGAGAAGTGTACGGTGTGTCCTGAAACATCTAAAAACACAGCTTAGAGAGCATAGGGCACTTCCACGCATGGGGGTATAAAGTGGGAAAATTAAAAATCAGCAAGACAGAAGCACCCCAAAGTTTAGGGCTGCTCTGTTGACAAGGACCTCCACTTCATTCCACCTTAAATATCCCAGGAAAGCGAAAAATGGATAAAAAATTTGTGGTCCTTATGTACAATGGAATATCACACAGCCATGAAATCAATGTCATAAGGCTAGTAGCAGCATGATGAGTGGATTTAGGTACGACGATTCTAAGTGAAATAAGTCACACAGAAAAGGACACTTCTCATAAGGTGTCACTTATAGAGGGAATGTAAAAACCGTTACACTTGAACTGAATAACAAAACAGAACAGAGTCACACATGCAGAAAACACAATATGGCTGCTTAACGGGAAAGGTGAGGTGGGGTGATACATAAAACAAGAGTTTCAAATTAGCTCAGATACCGTTCCATAAACCCAATATGTAATAGACAAGACCTACTCCTTGCTCAGAGAACTGGACTGAACACGCCCGATTCACCGCACAAGAATATATCTGACTAGTAATAATCTTAAAACCTATGTATTGATATCTCTCTGTTAGTGTGTCAAGTGGGTGTAAAGTGATATAAACACAGCCGTGAGAAGCTGCTAAACCCCATTATAAAAATAAATTTCTTTTAAAAACCCATGAAACAAAGACAGGGAAAGAGAGAGAAATTCTTACACAATTCGTTCAGGGGCTGTGATGCAACCTGGATTGACCATATCTAGACCCACAGCTGGATGAGACATAAGGGTGGACACTCTTGGGGCTGAGAGGTTTGGTGAGGTTGGGTGAGCAAACGCAGACCCTTTAAAGTAATACTGCGTGCTACCCATCGCATGGGTCCCAAATCACCAGGTTCAAGGCCATCTTCCTACATCGAAAACATGCATGAGAAACCCAGAAGATGGTACACCGTGTGATGGGGAAAGGTTTCTAAAACGCACCTCATTTCTCATCGCCTTGTGCTCGGGTTCGCCATTCCAGCCACTTTATTAGCAATCTCCCTACTTGGAGCATCAGCACCTTTAACCTCCTGTTCCGTACTGGTTGCAATTTGTCCTGAGGATGAACGGGAAGACAGGGAACCAATGAGAGACTAGCTCTTGGTGTTGGGACAGGCACAGGTCACTCTATTTTCCCATCAGGAAGAAGAATTAACCACACGCTCAGCCTGCCCCCCGGAACCAAAACAGGGCCTGAAGCCATCCTGCGCTTTTGCGGCCAGCT
Source organism: Balaenoptera physalus (assembly GCF_965194825.1). NCBI lineage: Eukaryota > Metazoa > Chordata > Mammalia > Artiodactyla > Balaenopteridae > Balaenoptera > Balaenoptera physalus. The sequence continues at coordinate 110,190 of NW_028125555.1, forward strand.
CCCGAAAAAGCGAGTTGTAAAATGCAGCTTCAGGGCACTGCAATTCACAAACCTGCAGAGTTATAAATGATAACTCTCGTCCACAAATATATTGAGGGAAGGCAAAGACGAGGAATTGAAATCAAGGCAGAATTGCCGGAAACAGATTTCAGGAGGTAGATTCGAATCGCATTTAAAGCACATGAAATGCGGCAAAACGTTGACAATGATGCCCTTGGCCAAAAAGGGCGTATGCGATTTTTCCTGAATATATTCAGGAAAAAACGCATACGCCCTTTTTGGCCAACCAAGCAACCTGGAAAGGCAAATCAGCGCTACAAAGAAGTCTCCCTTCTCATCGGTGAAAAGGGCCATGCTGAAAAAAGTGTGAAAACCATAAATGCAGGACAGGCCATGGAGAAATGGGAGCTTTGCTACACTGATGGGCGGGATGTAAATTGCCAACAGCCACTCTGGAGAAGTGTACGGTGTGTCCTGAAACATCTAAAAACACAGCTTAGAGAGCATAGGGCACTTCCACGCATGGGGGTATAAAGTGGGAAAATTAAAATTCAGCAAGACACAATCACCCCAAAGTTTAGGGCTGCTCTGTTGACAAGGACCTCCACTTCATTCCACCTTAAATATCCCAGGAAAGCGAAAAATGGATAAAAAATTTGAGGTCCATATGTACAATGGAATATCACTCCGCCATGAAATCAATGTCATAAGGTAGTAGCAGCATGTTGAGTGGATTTAGGTACGACGATTCTAAGTGAAATAAGTCACACAGAAAAGGACACTTCTCATAAGGTGTCACTTATAGAGGGAATGTAAAAACCGTTACACTTGAACTGAATTACAAAACAGAACAGAGTCACACATGCAGAAAACACACTATGGCTGCTTAACGGGAAAGGTGAGGTGGGGTGATACATAAAACAAGAGATTCAAATTAGCTCAGATACCGTTCCATAAACCCAATATGTAATAGACAAGACCTACTCCTTGCTCAGAGAACTGGACTCAACACACCCGATTCACCGCACAAGAATATATCTGACTAGTAATAATCTTAAAACCTATGTATTGATATCTCTCTGTTAGTGTGTCAAGTGGGTGTAAAGCGGCATAAACACAGCCGTGAAAAGCAGCTAAACCCCATTATAAAAATAAATTACTTTTCAAAACCCATGAAACAAAGACAGTGAAAGAGAGAGAAATTCTTACACAATTCGTTCAGGGGCTGTGATGCAACCTGGATTGACCATATCTAGACCCACAGCTGGATGAGACATAAGGGTGGACACTCTTGGGGCTGAGAGTTTTGGTGAGGTTGGGTGAGCAAACGCAGACCCTTTAAAGTAATACTGCGTGCTACCCATCGCATGGGTCCCAAATCTCCAGGTTCAAGGGCATCTTCCTACATCGAAAACATGCATGAGAAACCCAGAAGATGGTACACCGTGTGATGGGGAAAGGTTTCTAAAACGCACCTCATTTCTCATCTCCTTGTGCTTCGGTTCGCCATTCCAGCCACTTTACTAGCAATCTCCCTACTTGGAGCATCAGCACCTTTAACCTACTGTTCCATACAGGTTGCAATTTGTCCTGAGGATGAACGGGAAGACGGGGAACCAATGAGAGACTAGCTCTTGGTGTTGGGACAGGCACAGGTCACTCTATTTTCCCATCAGGAAGAAGGATTAACCACACGCTCAGCCTGCCCCCCGGAATCAGAACAGGGCCTGAAGCCATCCTGTTCTTTTGCGGCCAGCTCCCGAAAAAGCGAGTTGTAAAATGGAGCTTCAGGGCACTGCATCTGACAAACCTGCACAGTTATAAATGATAACTCTCGTCCACAAATATATTGAGGGAAGGCAAAGACGAGGAATTGAAATCAAGGCAGAATTGCCGGAAACAGATTTCAGGAGGTAGATTCGAATCGCCTTTAAAGCACATGAACTGCGGCAAAACGTTGACAATGATGCCCTTGGCCAAAAAGGGCGTATGCGATTTTTCCTGAATATATTCAGGAAAAAACGCATACGCCCTTTTTGGCCAACCAAGCAACCTGGAAAGGCAAATCAGTGCTAAAAAGAAGTCTCGCTTCTCATCGGTCAAAAGGGCCATGCTGAAAAAAGTGTCAAAACCAGAAATGCAGGACAGGCCATGGAGAAATGGGAGCTTTGCTACACTGATGGGCGGGATGTAAATTGCCAACAGCCACTCTGGAGAAGTGTACGGTGTGTCCGGAAACATCTAAAAACACAGCTTAGAGAGCATAGGGCACTTCCACGCATGGGGGTATAAAGTGGGAAAATTAAAAATCAGCAAGACACAAGCACCCCAAAGTTTAGGGCTGCTCTGTTGACAAGGACCTCCACTTCATTCCACCTTAAATATCCCAGGAAAGCGAAAAATGGATAAAAAATTTGAGGTCCATATGTACAATGGAATATCACTCAGCCATGAAATCAATGTCATAAGGCTAGTAGCAGCATGATGAGTGGATTTAGGTACGACGATTCTAAGTGAAATAAGTCACACAGAAAAGGACACTTCTCATAAGGTGTCACTTATAGAGGGAATGTAAGAACCGTTACACTTCAACTGAATTACAAAACAGAACAGAGTCACACATGCAGAAAACACACTATGGCTGCTTAAAGGGAAAGGTGAGGTGGGGTGATACATAAAACAAGAGTTTCAAATTAGCTCAGATACCGTTCCATAAACCCAATATGTAATAGACAAGACCTACTCCTTGCTCAGAGAACTGGACTCAACACGCCCGATTCACCGCACAAGAATATATCTGACTAGTAATAATCTTAAAACCTATGTATTGATATCTCTCTGTTAGTGTGTCAAGTGGGTGTAAAGCGGCATAAACACAGCCGTGAACAGCAGCTAAACCCAATTATAAAAATAAATTACTTTTAAAAACCCATGAAACAAAGACAGTGAAAGAGAGAGAAATTCTTACACAATTCGTTCAGGGGCTGTGATGCAACCTGGATTGACCATATCTAGACCCACTGCTGGATGAGATATAAGGGTGGACACTCTTGGGGCTGAGAGGTTTGGTGAGGTTGGGTGAGCAAACGCAGACCCTTTAAAGTAATACTGCGTGCTACCCATCGCATGGGTCCCAAATCTCCAGGTTCAAGGGCATCTTCCTACATCGAAAACATGCATGAGAAACCCAGAAGATGGTACACCGTGTGAGGGGGAAAGGCTTCTAAAACGCACCTCATTTCTCATCTCCTTGTGCTCGGGTTTGCCATTCCAGCCACTTTACTAGCAATCTCCCCACTTGGAGCATCAGCACCTTTAACCTCCTGTTCCGTACAGGTTGCAATTTGTCCTGAGGATGAACGGGAAGTCGGGGAACCAATGAGAGACTAACTCTTGGTGTTGGGACAGGCACAGGTCACTCTATTTTCCCATCAGGAAGAAGAATTAACCACAGGCTCAGCCTGCCCCCCGGAACCAGAACAGGGCCTGAAGCCATCCTGCGCTTTTGCGGCCAGCTCCCGAAAAAGCGAGTTGTAAAATGGAGCTTCAGGGCACTGCAATTCACAGACCTGCACAGTTATAAATGATAACTCTCGTCCACAAATATATTGAGGGAAGGCAAAGATGAGGAATTGAAATCAAGGCAGAATTGCAGGAAAGAGATTTCAGGAGGTAGATTCACATCGCCTCTAAAGCACATGAAAAGCGGCAAAACGTTGACAATGATGCCCTTGGCCAAAAAGGGCGTATGCGTTTTTTCCTGAATATATTCAGGAAAAAACGCATACGCCCTTTTTGGCCAACCAAGCAACCTGGAAAGGCAAATCAGCGCTACAAAGAAGTCTCGCTTCCCATCGGTCAAAAGGGCCATGCTGAAAAAAGTGTCAAAACCAGAAATGCAGGACAGGCCATGGAGAAATGGGAGCTTTGCTACACTGACGGGCGGGATGTAAATTGCCAACAGCCACTCTGGGGAAGTGTACGGTGTGTCCTGAAACATCTAAAAAACACAGCTTAGAGAGCATAGGGCACTTCCACGCATGGGGGTATAAAGTGGGAAAATTAAAAATCAGCAAGACAGAAGAACCCCAAAGTTTAGGGCTGGTCTGTTGACAAGGACCTCCACTTCATTCCACCTTAAATATCCCAGGAAAGCGAAAAATGGATATAAAAGTTGTGGTCCTTATGTACAATGGAATATCACTCAGCCATGAAATCAATATCATAAGGCTAGTAGCAGCATGATGAGTGGATTTAGGTACGACGATTCTAAGTGAAATAAGTCACACAGAAAAGGACACTTCTCATAAGGTGTCACTTATAGAGGGAATGTAAAAACCGTTACACTTGAAATGAATTACAAAACAGAACAGAGTCACACATGCAGAAAACACACTATGGCTGCTTAACGGGAAAGGTGAGGTGGGGTGATACATAAAACAAGAGTTTCAAATTAGCTCAGATACCGTTCCATAAACCCAATATGTAATAGACAAGACCTACTCCTTGCTCAGAGAAGTGGACTCAACACGCCCGATTCACTGCACAAGAATATATCTGACTAGTAATAATCTTAAAACCTATGTATTGATATCTCTCTGTTAGTGTGTCAAGTGGGTGTAAAGCGGCATAAACACAGCCGTGAAAAGCAGCTATACCCCATTATAAAAATAAATTACTTTTAAAAACTCATGAAACAAAGACAGTGAAAGAGAGAGAAATTCTTACACAATTCGTTCAGGGGCTGTGATGCAACCTGGATTGACCATATCTAGACCCACAGCTGGATGAGACAAACGGGTGGACACTCTTGGGGCTGAGAGGTTTGGTGAGGTTGAGTGAGCAAACGCAGACCCTTTAAAGTAATACTGCGTGCTACCCATCGCATGGGTCCCAAATCTCCAGGTTCAAGGGCATCTTCCTACATCGAAAACATGCATGAGAAACCCAGAAGATGGTACACCGTGTGAGGGGGAAAGGCTTCTAAAACGCACCTCATTTCTCATCTCCTTGTGCTCGGGTTTGCCATTCCAGCCACTTTACTAGCAATCTCCCCACTTGGAGCATCAGCACCTTTAACCTCCTGTTCCGTACAGGTTGCAATTTGTCCTGAGGATGAACGGGAAGACGGGGAACCAATGAGAGACTAACTCTTGGTGTTGGGACAGGCACAGGTCACTCTATTTTCCCATCAGGAAGAAGAATTAACCACAGGCTCAGCCTGCCCCCCGGAACCAGAACAGGGCCTGAAGCCATCCTGCGCTTTTGCGGCCAGCTCCCGAAAAAGCGAGTTGTAAAATGGAGCTTCAGGGCACTGCAATTCACAAACCTGCAGAGTTATAAATGATAACTGTCGTCCACAAATATATTGAGGGAAGGCAAAGAAGAGGATTTGAAATCAAGGCAGAATTGCAGGAAACAGATTTCAGGAGGTAGATTCGAATCGCCTTTAAAGCACATGAAAAGCAGCAAAACGTTGACAATGATGCCCTTTGCCAAAAAGGGCGTATGCGTTTTTTCCTGAATATATTCAGGAAAAAACGCATACGCCCTTTTTGGCCAACCAAGCAACCTGGAAAGGCAAATCAGCGCTACAAAGAAGTCTCGCTTCCCATCGGTCAAAAGGGCCATGCTGAAAAAAGTGTCAAAACCAGAAATGCAGGACAGGCCATGGAGAAATGGGAGCTTTGCTACACTGATGGGCGGGATGTAAATTGCCAACAGCCACTCTGGAGAAGTGTACGGTGTGTCCTGACACATCTAAAAAACACAGCTTAGAGAGCATAAGGCACTTCCTCGCATGGGGGTATAAAGTGGGAAAATTAAAAATCAGCAAGACACAAGAACCCCATAGTTTAGGGCTGCTCTGTTGACAAGGACCTCCACTTCATTCCACCTTAAATATCCCAGGAAAGCGAAAAATGGATACAAAAGTTGTGGTCCTTATGTACAATGGAATATCACTCAGCCATGAAATCAATGTCTAAGGCTAGTAGCAGCATGATGAGTGGATTTAGGTACGACGATTCTAAGTGAAATAAGTCACACAGAAAAGGACACTTCTCATAAGGTGTCACTTATAGAGGGAATGTATAAACCGTTACACTTGAACTGAATTACAAAACAGAACAGAGTCACACATGCAGAAAACACACTATGGCTGCTTAACGGGAAAGGTGAGGTGGGGTGATACATAAAACAAGAGTTTCAAATTAGCTCAGATACCGTTCCATAAACCCAATATGTAATAGACAAGACCTACTCCTTGCTCAGAGACCTGGACTCAACACGCCCGATTCACCGCAAAGGAATATATCTGACTAGTAATAATCTTAAAACCTATGTATTGATATCTCTCTGTTAGTGTGTCAAGTGGGTGTACAGCGGCATAAACACAGAAGTGAAAAGCAGCTAAACCCCATTATAAAAATAAATTACTTTTAAAAACCCATGAAACAAAGACAGTGAAAGAGAGAGAAATTCTTACACAATTCGTTCAGGGGCTGTGATGCAACCTGTATTGACCATATCTAGACCCACAGCTGGATGAGACATAAGGGTGTACACTCTTGGGGCTGAGAGGTTTGGTGAGGTTGGGTGAGCAAACACAGACCCTTTAAAGTAATACTGCGTGCTACCCATCGCATGGGTCCCAAATCTCCAAGTTCAAGAGCATCTTCCTACATCGAAAACATGCATGAGAAACCCAGAAGATGGTACACAGTGTGAGGGGGAAAGGTTTCTAAAACGCACCTCATTTCTCATCTCCTTGTGCTCGGGTTCGCCATTCCAGCCACTTTACTAGCAATCTCCCCACTTGGAGCATCAGCACCTTTAACCTCCTGTTCCGTACAGGTTGCAATTTGTCCTGAGGATGAACGGGAAGACGGGGAACCAATGAGAGACTAGCTCTTGGTGTTGGGACAGGCACAGGTCACTCTATTTTCCCATCAGGAAGAAGAATTAACCACAGGCTCAGCCTCCCCCCCGGAACCAGAACAGGGCCTGAAGCCATCCTGTGCTTTTGCGGCCAGCTCCCGAAAAAGCGAGTTGTAAATGGAGTTTCAGGGCACTGCAATTCACAAACCTGCACAGTTATAAATGATAACTCTCTTCCACAAATATATTGAGGGTAGGCAAAGACGAGGAATTGAAATCAAGGCAGAATTGCAGGAAACAGATTTCAGGAGGTAGATGTGAATCGCCTTTAACGCACATGAAAAGTAGCAAAACGTTGACAATGATGCCCTTGGCCAAAAAGGGCGTATGCGTTTTTTCCTGAATATATTCAGGAAAAAACGCATACGCCCTTTTGGGCCAACCAAGCAACCTGGAAATGCAAATCAGCACTACAAAGAAGTCTCGCATCCCATCGGTCAAAAGGGCCATGCCGAAAAAAGTGTCAAAACCAGAAATGCAGGACAGGCCATGGAGAAATGGGAGCCTTGCTACACTGATGGGCGGGATGTAAATTGCCAACAGCCACTCTGGAGAAGTGTACGGTGTGTCCTGACACATCTAAAAAACACAGCTTAGAGAGCATAAGGCACTTCCACGCATGGGGGTATAAAGTGGGAAAATTAAAAATCAGCAAGACACAAGAACCCCAAAATTTAGGGCTGCTCTGTTGACAAGGACCTCCACTTCATTCCACCTTAAATATCCCAGGAAAGCGAAAAATGGATACAAAAGTTGTGGTACTTATGTACAATGGAATATCACTCAGCCATGAAATCAATGTCATAAGGCTAGTAGCAGCATGATGAGTGGATTTAGGTACGACGATTCTAAGTGAAATAAGTCACACAGAAAAGGACACTTCTCATAAGGTGTCACTTATAGAGGGAATGTATAAACCGTTACACTTGAACTGAATTACAAAACAGAACAGAGTCACACATGCAGAAAACACACTATGGCTGCTTAACGGGAAAGGTGAGGTGGGGTGATACATAAAACAAGAGTTTCAAATTAGCTCAGATACCGTTCCATAAACCCAATATGTAATAGACAAGACCTACTCCTTGTTCAGAGACCTGGACTCAACACGCCCGATTCACCGCAAAGGAATATATCTGACTAGTAATAATCTTAAAACCTATGTATTGATATCTCTCTGTTAGTGTGTCAAGTGGGTGTAAAGCGGCAAAAAAACAGCCGTGAAAAGCAGCTAAACCCCATTATAAAAATAAATTACTTTTCAAAACCTATGAAACAAAGACAGTGAAAGAGAGAGAAATTCTTACACAATTCGTTCAGGGGCTGTGATGCAACCTGGATTGACCATATCTAGACCCACAGCTGGATGAGACATAAGGGTGTACACTCTTGGGGCTGAGAGGTTTGGTGAGGTTGGTTGAGCAAACGCAGACCATTTAAAGTAATACTGCGTGCTACCCATCGCATGGGTCCCAAATCTCCAGGTTCAAGGGCATCTTCCTACATCGAAAACATGCTTGAGAAACCCAGAAGATGGTACACCGTGTGATGGGGAAAGGTTTCTAAAACGCACCTCATTTCTCATCTCCTTGTGCTCGGGTTTGCCATTCCAGCCACTTTACTAGCAATCTCCCTACTTGGAGCATCAGCACCTTTAACCTCCTGTTCCGTACAGGTTGCAATTTGTCCTGAGGATGAACGGGAAGACGGGCAACCAATGAGAGACTAGCTCTTCGTGTTGGGACAGGCACAGGTCACTCTATTTTCCCATCAGGAAGAAGAATTAACCACAGGCTCAGCCTGCCCCCGGAACCAGAACAGGGCCTGAAGCCCTCCTGCGCTTTTGCGGCCAGCTCCCGAAAAAGCGAGTTGTAAAATGGAGCTTCAGGGCACTGCAATTCACAAACCTGCACAGTAATAAATGATAACTCTCGTCCACAAATATATTGAGGGAAGGCAAAGACGAGGAATTGAAATCAAGGCAGAATTGCAGGAAACTGATTTCAGGAGGTAGATTCGAATCGCCTTTAAAGCACATGAAAAGCGGCCAAACGTTGACAATGATGCCCTTGGCCAAAAAGGGCGTATGCGTTTTTTCCTGAATATATTCAGGAAAAAACGCATACGCCCTTTTTGGCCAACCAAGCAACCTGGAAAGTCAAATCAGCGCTACAAAGAAGTCTCGCTTCCCATCGGTCAAAAGGGCCATGCTGAAAAAAGTGTCAACACCAGAAATGCAGGACAGGCCATGGAGAAATGGGAGCCTTGCTACACTGATGGGCGGGATGTAAATTCCCAACAGCCACTCTGGAGAAGTGTACGGTGTGTCCTGACACATCTAAAAAACACAGCTTAGAGAGAATAAGGCACTTCCACGCATGGGGGTATAAAGTGGGAAAATTAAAAATCAGCAAGACACAAGAACCCCAAAGTTTAGGGCTGCTCTGTTGACAAGGACCTCCACTTCATTCCACCTTAAATATCCCAGGAAAGCGAAAAATGGATACAAAAGTTGTGGTCCTTATGTACAATGGAATATCACTCAGCCATGAAATCAATGTCTAAGGCTAGTAGCAGCATGATGAGTGGATTTAGGTACGACGATTCTAAGTGAAATAAGTCACACAGAAAAGGACACTTCTCATAAGGTGTCACTTATAGAGGGAATGTATAAACCGTTACACTTGAACTGAATTACAAAACAGAACAGAGTCACACATGCAGAAAACACACTATGGCTGCCTAACGGGAAAGGTGAGGAGGGGTGATACATAAAACAAGAGTTTCAAATTAGCTCAGATACCGTTCCATAAACCCAATATGTAATAGACAAGACCTACTCCTTGTTCAGAGACCTGGACTCAACACGCCCGATTCACCGCAAAGGAATGTATCTGACTAGTAATAATCTTAAAACCTATGTATTGATATCTCTCTGTTAGTGTGTCAAGTGGGTGTAAAGCGGCATAAAAACAACCGTGAAAAGCAGCTAAACCCCATTATAAAAATAAATTACTTTTCAAAACCTATGAAACAAAGACAGTGAAAGAGAGAGAAATTCTTACACAATTCGTTCAGGGGCTGTGATGCAACCTGGATTGACCATATCTAGACCCACAGCTGGATGATAAATAAGGGTGGACACTCTTGGGGCTGAGAGGTTTGGTGAGGTTGGGTGAGCAAACGCAGACCCTTTAAAGTAACACTGCCTGCTACCCATCGCATGGGTCCCAAATCTCCAGGTTCAAGGGCATCTTCCTACATCGAAAACATGCTTGAGAAACCCAGAAGATGGTACACCGTGTGATGGGGAAAGGTTTCTAAAACGCACCTCATTTCTCATCTCCTTGTGCTCGGGTTCGCCATTCCAGCCACTTTACTAGCAATCTCCCCACTTGGAGCATCAGCACCTTTAACCTCCTGTTCCGTACAGGTTGCAATTTGTCCTGAGGATGAACGGGAAGACGGGGAACCAATGAGAGACTAGCTCTTGGTGTTGGGACAGGCACAGGTCACTCTATTTTCCCATCAGGAAGAAGAATTAACCACAGGCTCAGCCTGCCCCCCGGAACCAGAACAGGGCCTGAACCCATCCTGTGCTTTTGCGGCCATCTCCCGAAAAAGCGAGTTGTAAATGGAGTTTCAGGGCACTGCAATTCACAAACCTGCACAGTTATAAATGATAACTCTCTTCCACAAATATATTGAGGGTAGGCAAAGACGAGGAATTGAAATCAAGGCAGAATTGCAGGAAACAGATTTCAGGAGGTAGATTTGAATCGCCTTTAACGCACATGAAAAGTAGCAAAAGGTTGACAATGATGCCCTTGGCCAAAAAGGGCGTATGCGTTTTTTCCTGAATATATTCAGGAAAAAACGCATACGCCCTTTTGGGCCAACCAAGCAACCTGGAAATGCAAATCAGCACTACAAAGAAGTCTCGCTTCCCATCGGTCAAAAGGGCCATGCTGAAAAAAGTGTCAAAACCAGAAATGCAGGACAGGCCATGGAGAAATGGGAGCCTTGCTACACTGATGGGCGGGATGTAAATTGCCAACAGCCACTCTGGAGAAGTGTACGGTGTGTCCTGACACATCTAAAAAACACAGCTTAGAGAGCATAAGGCACTTCCACGCATGGGGGTATAAAGTGGGAAAATTAAAAATCAGCAAGACACAAGCACCCCAAAGTTTAGGGCTGCTCTGTTGACAAGGACCTCCACTTCATTCCACCTTAAATATCCCAGGAAAGCGAAAAATGGATAAAAAATTTGTGGTCCTTATGTACAATGGAATATCACTCAGCCATGAAATCTATGTCATAAGGCTAGTAGCAGCATGATCAGTGGATTTAGGTACGACGATTCTAAGTGAAATAAGTCACACAGAAAAGGACACTTCTCATAAGGTGTCACTTATAGAGGGAATGTAAAAACCGTTACACTTGAAATGAATTACAAAACAGAACAGAGTCACACATGCACAAATCACACTATGGCTGCTTAACGGGAAAGGTGAGGTGGGGTGATACATAAAACAAGAGTTTCAAATTAGCTCAGATACCGTTCCATAAACCCAATATGTAACAGACAAGACCTACTCCTTGCTCAGAGAACTGGACTCAACACGCCCGATTCACCGCACAAGAATATATCTGACTAGTAATAATCTTAAAACCTATGTATTGCTATCTCTCTGTTAGTGTGTCAAGTGGGTGTAAAGCGGCATAAACACAGCCGTGAAAAGCAGCTAAACCCCATTATAAAAATAAATTACTTTTAAAAACCCATGAAACAAAGACAGTGAAAGAGAGAGAAATTCTTACACAATTCGTTCAGGGTCTGTGATGCAACCTGGATTGACCATATCTAGACCCACAGATGGATGAGACATAAGGGTGGACACTCTTGGGGCTGAGAGGTTTGGTGAGGTTGGGTGAGCAAACGCAGACCCTTTAAAGTAATACTGCGTACTACCCTTCGCATGGGTCCCAAATCTCCAGGTTCAAGGGCATCTTCCTACATCGAAAACATGCATGAGAAACCCAGAAGATGGTACACCGTGTGAGGGGGAAAGGCTTCTAAAAAGCACCTCATTTCTCATCTCCTTGTGCTCGGGTTCGCCATTCCAGCCACTTTACTAGCAATCTCCCCACTTGGAGCATCAGCACCTTTAACCTCCTGTTCCGTACAGGTTGCAATTTGTCCTGAGGATGAACGGGAAGACAGGGAACCAATGAGAGACTAGCTCTTGGTGTTGGGACAGGCACAGGTCACTCTATTTTCCCATTAGGAAGAAGAATTAACCACACGCTCAGCCTGCCCCCCGGAACCAGAACAGGGCCTGAAGCCATCCTGCGCTTTTGAGGCCAGCTCCCGAAAAAGCGAGTTGTAAAATGGAGCTTCAGGGCACTGCAATTCACAAACCTGCACAGTTATAAATGATAACTCTCGTCCACAAATATATTGAGGGAAGGCAAAGACGAGGAATTGAAATCAAGGCAGAATTGCAGGAAACAGATTTCAGGAGGTAGATTCGAATCGCCTTTAAAGCACATGAAATGCGGCAAAACGTTGACAATGATGCCCTTGGCCAAAAAGGGCGTATGCGATTTTTCCTGAATATATTCAGGAAAAAACACATACGCCCTTTTTGGCCAACCAAGCAACCTGGAAAGGCAAATCAGCGCTACAAAGAAGTCTCGCTTCTCATCGGTCAAAAGGGCCATGCTGAAAAAAGTGTCAAAACCAGAAATGCAGGACAGGCCATGGAGAAATGGGAGCTTTGCTACACTGATGGGCGGGATGTAAATTGCCAACAGCCACTCTGGAGAAGTGTACGGTGTGTCCTGAAACATCTAAAAACACAGCTTAGAGAGCATAGGGCACTTACACGCATGGGGGTATAAAGTGGGAAAATTAAAATTCAGCAAGACACAAGCACCCCAAAGTTTAGGGCTGCTCTGTTGACAAGGACCTCCACTTCATTCTACCTTAAATATCCCAGGAAAGCGAAAAATGGATAAAAAATTTGAGGTCCATATGTACAATGGAATATCACTCAGCCATGAAATCAATGTCATAAGGCTAGTAGCAGCATGATGAGTGGATTTAGGTACGACGATTCTAAGTGAAATAAGTCACACAGAAAAGGACACTTCTCATAAGGTGTCACTTATAGAGGGAATGTAAAAACCGTTACACTTGAACTGAATTACAAAACAGAACAGAGTCACACATGCAGAAAACACACTATGGCTGCTAAACGGGAAAGGTGAGGTGGGGTGATCCATAAAACAAGAGTTTCAAATTAGCTCAGATACCGTTCCATAAACCCAATATGTAATAGACAAGACCTACTCCTTGCTCAGAGAACTGGACTCAACACGCCCGATTCACCGCACAAGAATATATCTGACTAGTAATAATCTTAAAACCTATGTACTGATATCTCTCTGTTAGTGTGTCAAGTGGGTGTAAAGCGGCATAAACACAGCCGTGAAAAGCAGCTAAACCCCATTATAAAAATAAATTACTTTTAAAAACCCATGAAACAAAGACAGTGAAAGAGAGAGAAATTCTTACACAATTCGTTCAGGGTCTGTGATGCCACCTGGATTGACCATATCTAGACCCACAGCTGGATGAGACATAAGGGTGGACACTCTTGGGGCTGAGAGGTTTGGTGAGGTTGGGTGAGCAAACGCAGACCCTTTAAAGTAATACTGCGTGCTACCCATCGCATGGGTCCCAAATCTCCAGGTTCAAGGGCATCTTCCTACATCGAAAACATGCTTGAGAAACCCAGAAGATGGTACACTGTGTGATGGGGAAAGGTTTCAAAAACGCACCTCATTTCTCATCTCCTTGTGCTCGGGTTCGCCATTCCAGCCACTTTACTAGCAATCTCCCCACTTGGAGCCTCAGCACCTTTAACCTCCTGTTCAGTACAGGTTGCAATTTGTCCTGAGGATGAACGGGAAGACGGGGAACCAATGAGAGACTAGCTCTTGGTGTTGGGACAGGCACAGGTCACTCTATTTTCCCATCAGGAAGAAGAATTAACCACAGGCTCAGCCTGCCCCCCGGAACCAGAACAGGGCCTGAAGCCATCCTGTGCTTTTGCGGCCAGCTCCCGAAAAAGCGAGTTGTAAATGGAGTTTCAGGGCACTGCAATTCACAAACCTGCACAGTTATAAATGATAACTCTCTTCCACAAATATATTGAGGGTAGGCAAAGACGAGGAATTGAAATCAAGGCAGAATTGCAGGAAACAGATTTCAGGAGGTAGATTTGAATCGCCTTTAACGCACATGAAAAGTAGCAAAAGGTTGACAATGATGCCCTTGGCCAAAAAGGGCGTATTCGTTTTTTCCTGAATATATTCAGGAAAAAAACGCATACGCCCTTTTGGGCCAACCAAGCAACCTGGAAATGCAAATCAGCACTAAAAAGAAGTCTCGCTTCCCATCGGTCAAAAGGGCCATGCTGAAAAAAGTGTCAAAACCAGAAATGCAGGACAGGCCATGGAGAAATGGGAGCCTTGCTACACTGAAGGGCGGGATGTAAATTGCAAACAGCCACTCTGGAGAAGTGTACGGTGTGTCCTGAAACATCTAAAAAACAATGCTTAGAGAGCATAGGGCACTTCCACGCATGGGGGGATAAAGTGGGAAAATTGAAAATCAGCAAGACACAAGCACCCCAAAGTTTAGGGCTGCTCTGTTGACAAGGACCTCCACTTCATTCCACCTTAAATATCCCAGGAAAGCGAAAAATGCATAAAAAAGTTGTGGTCCTTATGTACAATGGAATATCACTCAGCCATGAAATCAATGTCATAAGGCTAGTAGCAGCATGATGAGTGGATTTAGGTAAGACGATTCTAAGTGAAATAAGTCACACAGAAAAGGACACTTCTCATAAGGTGTCACTTATAGAGGGAATGTAAAAACCGTTACACTTGAACTGAATTACAAAACAGAACAGAGTCACACATGCAGAAAACACACTATGGCTGCTTAACGGGAAAGGTGAGGTGGGGTGATCCATAAAACAAGAGTTTCAAATTAGCTCAGATACCGTTCCATAAACCCAATATGTAATAGACAAGACCTACTCCTTGCTCAGAGAACTGGACTCAACACGCCCGATTCACCGCACAAGAATATATCTGACTAGTAATAATCTTAAAACCTATGTATTGATATCTCTCTGTTAGTGTGTCAAGTGGGTGTAAAGCGGCATAAACACAGCCGTGAAAAGCAGCTAAACCCCATTATAAAAATAAATTACTTTTAAAAACCCATGAAACAAAGACAGGGAAAGAGAGAGAAATTCTTACACAATTCGTTCAGGGGCTGTGATGCAACCTGGATTGACCATATCTAGACCCACAGCTGGATGAGACATAAGGGTGGACACTCTTGGGGCTGAGAGGTTTGGTGAGGTTGGGTGAGCAAACACAGACCCTTTAAAGTAATACTGTGTGCTACCCATCGCATGGGTCCCAAATCTCCAGGTTCAAGGGCATCTTCCTACATCGAAAACATGCATGAGAAACCCAGAAGATGGTACACCGTGTGATGGGGAAAGGTTTCTAAAACGCACCTCATTTCTCTTCTCCTTGTGCTCGGGTTCGCCATTCCAGCCACTTTACTAGCAATCTCCCTACTTGGAGCATCAGCACCTTTAACCTCCTGTTCCGTACAGGTTGCAATTTGTCCTGAGGATGAACGGGAAGACGGGGAACCAGTGAGAGACTAGCTCTTGGTGTTGGGACAGGCACAGGTCACTCTATTTTCCCATCAGGAAGAAGAATTAACCACAGGCTCAGCCTGACCCGCGGAACCAGAACAGGGCCTGAAGCCATCCTGCGCTTTTGCGGCCAGCTCCCAAAAAAGCGACTTGTAAAATGGAGCTTCAGGGCACTGCAATTCACAAACCTGCAGAGTTATAAATGATAACTCTCGTCCACAAATATATTGAGGGAAGGCAAAGAAGAGGATTTGAAATCAAGGCAGAATTGCAGGAAACAGATTTCAGGAGGTAGATTCGAATCGCCTTTAAATCACATGAAAAGCGGCAAAACGTTGACAATGATGCTCTTGGCCAAAAAGGGCGTATGCGTTTTTTCCTGAATATATTCAGGAAAAAACGCATACGCCCTTTTTGGCCAACCAAGCAACCTGGAAAGGCAAATCAGCGCTACAAAGAAGTCTCGCTTCCCATCGGTCAAAAGGGCCATGCTGAAAAAATTGTCAAAACCAGAAATGCAGGACAGGCCATGGAGAAATGGGAGCCTTGCTACACTGATGGGCGGGATGTAAATTGCCAACAGCCACTCTGGAGAAGTGTACGGTGTGTCCTGAAACATCTAAAAAACACAGCTTAGAGAGCATAGGGCACTTCGACGCATGGGGGGATAAAGTGGGAAAATTGAAAATCAGCAAGACACAAGAACCCCAAAGTTTAGGGCTGCTCTGTTGACAAGGACCTCCACTTCATTCCACCTTAAACATCCCAGGAAAGCGAAAAATGGATAAATAAGTTGTGGTCCTTATGTACAATGGAATATCACTCAGCCATGAAATCAATGTCATAAGGCTAGTAGCAGCATGATGAGTGGATTTAGGTAAGACGATTCTAAGTGAAATAAGTCACACAGAAAAGGACACTTCTCATAAGGTGTCACTTATAGAGGGAATGTAAAAACCGTTACACTTGAACTGAATTACAAAACAGAACAGAGTCACACATGCAGAAAACACACTATGGCTGCTTAACGGGAAATGTGAGGTGGGGTGATACATAAAACAAGAGTTTCAAATTAGCTCAGATACCGTTCCATAAACCCAATATGTAATAGACAAGACCTACTCCTTGCTCAGAGAACTGGACTCAACACGCCCGATTCACCGCACAAGAATATATCTGACTAGTAATAATCTTAAAACCTATGTATTGATATCTCTCTGTTAGTGTGTCAAGTGGGTGTAAAGCGGCATAAACACAGCCGTGAAAAGCAGCTAAACCCCATTATAAAAATAAATTACTTTTAAAAACCCATGAAACAAAGACAGGGAAAGAGAGAGAAATTCTTACACAATTCGTTCAGGGGCTGTGACGCAACCTGGATTGACCATATCTAGACCCACAGCTGGATGAGACATAAGGGTGGACACTCTTGGGGCTGAGAGATTTGGTGAGGTTGGGTGAGCAAACGCAGACCCTTTAAAGTAATACTGCGTGCTACCCATCGCATGGGTCCCAAATCTCTAGGTTCAAGGGCATCTTCCTACATCGAAAACATGCATGAGAAACCCAGAAGATGGTACACCGTGTGATGGGGAAAGGTTTCTAAAACGCACCTCATTTCTCATCTTGTGCTCGGGTTCGCCATTCCAGCCACTTTACTAGCAATCTCCCTACTTGGAGCATCAGCACCTTTAACCTCCTGTTCCGTACAGGTTGCAATTTGTCCTGTGGATGAACGGGAAGACGGGGAACCAATGAGAGACTAGCTCTTGGTGTTGGGACAGGCACAGGTCACTCTATTTTCCCATCAGGAAGAAGAATTAACCACAGGCTCAGCCTGCCCCCCGGAACCAGAACAGGGCCTGAAGCCATTTTGCGCTTTTGCGGCCACCTCCCAAAAAAGCGACTTGTAAAATGGAGCTTCAGGGCACTGCAATTCACAAACCTGCAGAGTTATAAATGATAACTCTCGTCCACAAATATATTGAGGGAAGGCAAAGAAGAGGATTTGAAATCAAGGCAGAATTGCAGGAAACAGATTTCAGGAGGTAGATTCGAATCGCCTTTAAAGCACATGAAAAGCGGCAAAATGTTGACAATGATGCCCTTGGCCAAAAAGGGCGTATGCGTTTTTTCCTGAATATATTCAGGAAAAAAAGCATACGCCCTTTTTGGCCAACCAAGCAACCTGGAAAGGCAAATCAGCGCTACAAAGAAGTCTCGCTTCCCATCGGTCAAAAGGGCCATGCTGAAAAAAGTGTCAAAACCAGAAATGCAGGACAGGCCATGGAGAAATGGGAGCCTTGCTACACTGATGGGCGGGATGTAAATTGCCAACAGCCACTCTGGAGAAGTGTACGGTGTGTCCTGAAATATCTAAAAAACAATGCTTAGAGAGCATAGGGCACTTCCACGCATGGGGGGATAAAGTGGGAAAATTGAAAATCAGCAAGACACAAGCACCCCAAAGTTTAGGGCTGCTCTGTTGACAAGGACCTCCACTTCATTCCACCTTAAATATCCCAGGAAAGCGAAAAATGCATAAAAAAGTTGTGGTCCTTATGTACAATGGAATATCACTCAGCCATGAAATCAATGTCATAAGGCTAGTAGCAGCATGATGAGTGCATTTAGGTAAGACGATTCTAAGTGAAATAAGTCACACAGAAAAGGACACTTCTCATAAGGTGTCACTTATAGAGGGAATGTAAAAACCGTTACACTTGAACTGAATTACAAAACAGAACAGAGTCACACATGCAGAAAACACACTATGGCTGCTTAACGGGAAAGGTGAGGTGGGGTGATCCATAAAACAAGAGTTTCAAATTAGCTCAGATACCGTTCCATAAACCCAATATGTAATAGACAAGACCTACTCCTTGCTCAGAGAACTGGACTCAACACGCCCGATTTACCGCACAAGAATATATCTGACTAGTAATAATCTTAAAACCTATGTATTGATATCTCTCTGTTAGTCTGTCAAGTGGGTGTAAAGCGGCATAAACACAGCCGTGAAAAGCAGCTAAACCCCATTATAAAAATAAATTACTTTTAAAAACCCATGAAACAAAGACAGGGAAAGAGAGAGAAATTCTTACACAATTCGTTCAGGGGCTGTGATGCAACCTGGATTGACCATATCTAGACCCACAGCTGGATGAGACATAAGGGTGGACACTCTTGGGGCTGAGAGGTTTGGTGAGGTTGGGTGAGCAAACGCAGACCCTTTAAAGTAATACTGCGTGCTACCCATCGCATGGGTCCCAAATCTCCAGGTTCAAGGGCATCTTCCTACATCGAAAACATGCATGAGAAACCCAGAAGATGGTACACCGTGTGAGGGGGAAAGGTTTCTAAAACGCACCTCATTTCTCATCTCCTTGTGCTCGGGTTCGCCATTCCAGCCACTTTACTAGCAATCTCCCCACTTGGAGCCTCAGCACCTTTAACCTCCTGTTCCGTACAGGTTGCAATTTGTCCTGAGGATGAACGGGAAGACGGGGATCCAATGAGAGACTAGCTCTTGGTGTTGGGACAGGCACAGGTCACTCTATTTTCCCATCAGGAAGAAGAATTAACCACAGGCTCAGCCTGACCCGCGGAACCAGAACAGGGCCTGAAGCCATCCTGCGCTTTTGCGGCCAGCTCCCATAAAAGCGACTTGTAAAATGGAGCTTCAGGGCACTGCAATTCACAAACCTGCAGAGTTATAAATGATAACTCTCGTCCACAAATATATTGAGGGAAGGCAAAGAAGAGGATTTGAAATCAAGGCAGAATTGCAGGAAACAGATTTCAGGAGGTAGATTCGAATCGCCTTTAAAGCACATGAAAAGCGGCAAAACGTTGACAATGATGCCCTTGGCCAAAAAGGGCGTATGCGTTTTTTCCTGAATATATTCAGGAAAAAACGCATACGCCCTTTTTGGCCAACCAAGCAACCTGGAAAGGCAAATCAGCGCTACAAAGAAGTCTCGCTTCCCATCGGTCAAAAGGGCCATGCTGAAAAAAGTGTCAAAACCAGAAATGCAGGACAGGCCATGGAGAAATGGGAGCCTTGCTACACTGATGGGCGGGATGTAAATTGCCAACAGCCACTCTGGAGAAGTGTACGGTGTGTCCTGAAACATCTAAAAAACACAGCTTAGAGAGCATAGGGCACGTCCACGCATGGGGGGATAAAGTGGGAAAATTGAAAATCAGCAAGACACAAGCACCCCAAAGTTTAGGGCTGCTCTGTTGACAAGGACCTCCACTTCATTCCACCTTAAATATCCCAGGAAAGCGAAAAATGGATAAAAAAGTTGTGGTCCTTATGTACAATGGAATATCACTCAGCCATGAAATCAATGTCATAAGGCTAGTAGCAGCATGATGAGTGGATATAGGTAAGACGATTCTAAGTGAAATAAGTCACACAGAAAAGGACACTTCTCATAAGGTGTCACTTATAGAGGGAATGTAAAAACCGTTACACTTGAACTGAATTACAAAACAGAACAGAGTCACACATGCAGAAAACACACTATGGCTGCTTAACGGGAAAGGTGAGGTGGGGTGATCCATAAAACAAGAGTTTCAAATTAGCTCAGATACCGTTCCATAAACCCAATATGTAATAGACAAGACCTACTCCTTGCTCAGAGAAGTGGACTCAACACGCCCGATTCACCGCACAAGAATATATCTGACTAGTAATAATCTTAAAACCTATGTATTGATATCTCTCTGTTAGTGTGTCAAGTGGGTGTAAAGCGGCATAAACACAGCCGTGAAAAGCAGCTAAACCCCATTATAAAAATAAATTACTTTTAAAAACCCATGAAACAAAGACAGGGAAAGAGAGAGAAATTCTTACACAATTCGTTCAGGGGCTGTGATGCAACCTGGATTGACCATATCTAGACCCACAGCTGGATGAGACATAAGGGTGGACACTCTTGGGGCTGAGAGGTTTGGTGAGGTTGGGTGAGCAAACACAGACCCTTTAAAGTAATACTGTGTGCTACCCATCGCATGGGTCCCAAATCTCCAGGTTCAAGGGCATCTTCCTACATCGAAAACATGCATGAGAAACCCAGAAGATGGTACACCGTGTGATGGGGAAAGGTTTCTAAAACGCACCTCATTTCTCATCTCCTTGTGCTCGGGTTCGCCATTCCAGCCACTTTACTAGCAATCTCCCTACTTGGAGCATCAGCACCTTTAACCTCCTGTTCCGTACAGGTTGCAATTTGTCCTGAGGATGAACGGGAAGACGGGGAACCAGTGAGAGACTAGCTCTTGGTGTTGGGACAGGCACAGGTCACTCTATTTTCCCATCAGGAAGAAGAATTAACCACAGGCTCAGCCTGACCCGCGGAACCAGAACAGGGCCTGAAGCCATCCTGCGCTTTTGGGGCCAGCTCCCAAAAAAGCGACTTGTAAAATGGAGCTTCAGGGCACTGCAATTCACAAACCTGCAGAGTTATAAATGATAACTCTCGTCCACAAATATATTGAGGGAAGGCAAAGAAGAGGATTTGAAATCAAGGCAGAATTGCAGGAAACAGATTTCAGGAGGTAGATTCGAATCGCCTTTAAATCACATGAAAAGCGGCAAAACGTTGACAATGATGCTCTTGGCCAAAAAGGGCGTATGCGTTTTTTCCTGAATATATTCAGGAAAAAACGCATACGCCCTTTTTGGCCAACCAAGCAACCTGGAAAGGCAAATCAGCGCTACAAAGAAGTCTCGCTTCCCATCGGTCAAAAGGGCCATGCTGAAAAAATTGTCAAAACCAGAAATGCAGGACAGGCCATGGAGAAATGGGAGCCTTGCTACACTGATGGGTGGGATGTAAATTGCCAACAGCCACTCTGGAGAAGTGTACGGTGTGTCCTGAAACATCTAAAAAACACAGCTTAGAGAGCATAGGGCACTTCGACGCATTGGGGGATAAAGTGGGAAAATTGAAAATCAGCAAGACACAAGAACCCCAAAGTTTAGGGCTGCTCTGTTGACAAGGACCTCCACTTCATTCCACCTTAAACATCCCAGGAAAGCGAAAAATGGATAAATAAGTTGTGGTCCTTATGTACAATGGAATATCACTCAGCCATGAAATCAATGTCATAAGGCTAGTAGCAGCATGATGAGTGGATTTAGGTAAGACGATTCTAAGTGAAATAAGTCACACAGAAAAGGACACTTCTCATAAGGTGTCACTTATAGAGGGAATGTAAAAACCGTTACACTTGAACTGAATTACAAAACAGAACAGAGTCACACATGCAGAAAACACACTATGGCTGCTTAACGGGAAAGGTGAGGTGGGGTGATACATAAAACAAGAGTTTCAAATTAGCTCAGATACCGTTCCATAAACCCAATATGTAATAGACAAGACCTACTCCTTGCTCAGAGAACTGGACTCAACACGCCCGATTCACCGCACAAGAATATATCTGACTAGTAATAATCTTAAAACCTATGTATTGATATCTCTCTGTTAGTGTGTCAAGTGGGTGTAAAGCGGCATAAACACAGCCGTGAAAAGCAGCTAAACCCCATTATAAAAATAAATTACTTTTAAAAACCCATGAAACAAAGACAGGGAAAGAGAGAGAAATTCTTACACAATTCGTTCAGGGGCTGTGACGCAACCTGGATTGACCATATCTAGACCCACAGCTGGATGAGACATAAGGGTGGACACTCTTGGGGCTGAGAGATTTGGTGAGGTTGGGTGAGCAAACGCAGACCCTTTAAAGTAATACTGCGTGCTACCCATCGCATGGGTCCCAAATCTCTAGGTTCAAGGGCATCTTCCTACATCGAAAACATGCATGAGAAACCCAGAAGATGGTACACCGTGTGATGGGGAAAGGTTTCTAAAACGCACCTCATTTCTCATCTTGTGCTCGGGTTCGCCATTCCAGCCACTTTACTAGCAATCTCCCTACTTGGAGCATCAGCACCTTTAACCTCCTGTTCCGTACAGGTTGCAATTTGTCCTGTGGATGAACGGGAAGACGGGGAACCAATGAGAGACTAGCTCTTGGTGTTGGGACAGGCACAGGTCACTCTATTTTCCCATCAGGAAGAAGAATTAACCACAGGCTCAGCCTGCCCCCCGGAACCAGAACAGGGCCTGAAGCCATTTTGCGCTTTTGCGGCCACCTCCCAAAAAAGCGACTTGTAAAATGGAGCTTCAGGGCACTGCAATTCACAAACCTGCAGAGTTATAAATGATAACTCTCGTCCACAAATATATTGAGGGAAGGCAAAGAAGAGGATTTGAAATCAAGGCAGAATTGCAGGAAACAGATTTCAGGAGGTAGATTCGAATCGCCTTTAAAGCACATGAAAAGCGGCAAAATGTTGACAATGATGCCCTTGGCCAAAAAGGGCGTATGCGTTTTTTCCTGAATATATTCAGGAAAAAACGCATACGCCCTTTTTGGCCAACCAAGCAACCTGGAAAGGCAAATCAGCGCTACAAAGAAGTCTCGCTTCCCATCGGTCAAAAGGGCCATGCTGAAAAAAGTGTCAAAACCAGAAATGCAGGACAGGCCATGGAGAAATGGGAGCCTTGCTACACTGATGGGCGGGATGTAAATTGCCAACAGCCACTCTGGAGAAGTGTACGGTGTGTCCTGAAACATCTAAAAAACACAGCTTAGGGAGCATAGGGCACTTCCACGCATGGGGGGATAAAGTGGGAAAATTGAAAATCAGCAAGACACAAGAACCCCAAAGTTTAGGGCTGCTCTGTTGACAAGGACCTCCACTTCAATCCACCTTAAATATCCCAGGAAAGCGAAAAATGGATAAATAAGGTGTGGTCCTTATGTACAATGGAATATCACTCAGCCATGAAATCAATGTCATAAGGCTAGTAGCAGCATGATGAGTGGATTTAGGTAAGACGATTCTAAGTGAAATAAGTCACACAGAAAAGGACACTTCTCATAAGGTGTCACTTATAGAGGGAATGTAAAAACCGTTACACTTGAACTGAATTACAAAACAGAACAGAGTCACACATGCAGAAAACACACTATGGCTGCTTAACGGGAAATGTGAGGTGGGGTGATACATAAAACAAGAGTTTCAAATTAGCTCAGATACCGTTCCATAAACCCAATATGTAATAGACAAGACCTACTCCTTGCTCAGAGAACTGGACTCAACACGCCCGATTCACCGCACAAGAATATATCTGACTAGTAATAATCTTAAAACCTATGTATTGATATCTCTCTGTTAGTGTGTCAAGTGGGTGTAAAGCGGCATAAACACAGCCGTGAAAAGCAGCTAAACCCCATTATAAAAATAAATTACTTTTAAAAACCCATGAAACAAAGACAGGGAAAGAGAGAGAAATTCTTACACAATTCGTTCAGGGGCTGTGACGCAACCTGGATTGACCATATCTAGACCCACAGCTGGATGAGACATAAGGGTGGACACTCTTGGGGCTGAGAGATTTGGTGAGGTTGGGTGAGCAAACGCAGACCCTTTAAAGTAATACTGCGTGCTACCCATCGCATGGGTCCCAAATCTCTAGGTTCAAGGGCATCTTCCTACATCGAAAACATGCATGAGAAACCCAGAAGATGGTACACCGTGTGATGGGGAAAGGTTTCTAAAACGCACCTCATTTCTCATCTTGTGCTCGGGTTCGCCATTCCAGCCACTTTACTAGCAATCTCCCTACTTGGAGCATCAGCACCTTTAACCTCCTGTTCCGTACAGGTTGCAATTTGTCCTGTGGATGAACGGGAAGACGGGGAACCAATGAGAGACTAGCTCTTGGTGTTGGGACAGGCACAGGTCACTCTATTTTCCCATCAGGAAGAAGAATTAACCACAGGCTCAGCCTGCCCCCCGGAACCAGAACAGGGCCTGAAGCCATTTTGCGCTTTTGCGGCCACCTCCCAAAAAAGCGACTTGTAAAATGGAGCTTCAGGGCACTGCAATTCACAAACCTGCAGAGTTATAAATGATAACTCTCGTCCACAAATATATTGAGGGAAGGCAAAGAAGAGGATTTGAAATCAAGGCAGAATTGCAGGAAACAGATTTCAGGAGGTAGATTCGAATCGCCTTTAAAGCACATGAAAAGCGGCAAAATGTTGACAATGATGCCCTTGGCCAAAAAGGGCGTATGCGTTTTTTCCTGAATATATTCAGGAAAAAAAGCATACGCCCTTTTTGGCCAACCAAGCAACCTGGAAAGGCAAATCAGCGCTACAAAGAAGTCTCGCTTCCCATCGGTCAAAAGGGCCATGCTGAAAAAAGTGTCAAAACCAGAAATGCAGGACAGGCCATGGAGAAATGGGAGCCTTGCTACACTGATGGGCGGGATGTAAATTGCCAACAGCCACTCTGGAGAAGTGTACGGTGTGTCCTGAAACATCTAAAAAACAATGCTTAGAGAGCATAGGGCACTTCCACGCATGGGGGGATAAAGTGGGAAAATTGAAAATCAGCAAGACACAAGCACCCCAAAGTTTAGGGCTGCTCTGTTGACAAGGACCTCCACTTCATTCCACCTTAAATATCCCAGGAAAGCGAAAAATGCATAAAAAAGTTGTGGTCCTTATGTACAATGGAATATCACTCAGCCATGAAATCAATGTCATAAGGCTAGTAGCAGCATGATGAGTGCATTTAGGTAAGACGATTCTAAGTGAAATAAGTCACACAGAAAAGGACACTTCTCATAAGGTGTCACTTATAGAGGGAATGTAAAAACCGTTACACTTGAACTGAATTACAAAACAGAACAGAGTCACACATGCAGAAAACACACTATGGCTGCTTAACGGGAAAGGTGAGGTGGGGTGATCCATAAAACAAGAGTTTCAAATTAGCTCAGATACCGTTCCATAAACCCAATATGTAATAGACAAGACCTACTCCTTGCTCAGAGAACTGGACTCAACACGCCCGATTTACCGCACAAGAATATATCTGACTAGTAATAATCTTAAAACCTATGTATTGATATCTCTCTGTTAGTCTGTCAAGTGGGTGTAAAGCGGCATAAACACAGCCGTGAAAAGCAGCTAAACCCCATTATAAAAATAAATTACTTTTAAAAACCCATGAAACAAAGACAGGGAAAGAGAGAGAAATTCTTACACAATTCGTTCAGGGGCTGTGATGCAACCTGGATTGACCATATCTAGACCCACAGCTGGATGAGACATAAGGGTGGACACTCTTGGGGCTGAGAGGTTTGGTGAGGTTGGGTGAGCAAACGCAGACCCTTTAAAGTAATACTGCGTGCTACCCATCGCATGGGTCCCAAATCTCCAGGTTCAAGGGCATCTTCCTACATCGAAAACATGCATGAGAAACCCAGAAGATGGTACACCGTGTGAGGGGGAAAGGTTTCTAAAACGCACCTCATTTCTCATCTCCTTGTGCTCGGGTTCGCCATTCCAGCCACTTTACTAGCAATCTCCCCACTTGGAGCCTCAGCACCTTTAACCTCCTGTTCCGTACAGGTTGCAATTTGTCCTGAGGATGAACGGGAAGACGGGGATCCAATGAGAGACTAGCTCTTGGTGTTGGGACAGGCACAGGTCACTCTATTTTCCCATCAGGAAGAAGAATTAACCACAGGCTCAGCCTGACCCGCGGAACCAGAACAGGGCCTGAAGCCATCCTGCGCTTTTGCGGCCAGCTCCCATAAAAGCGACTTGTAAAATGGAGCTTCAGGGCACTGCAATTCACAAACCTGCAGAGTTATAAATGATAACTCTCGTCCACAAATATATTGAGGGAAGGCAAAGAAGAGGATTTGAAATCAAGGCAGAATTGCAGGAAACAGATTTCAGGAGGTAGATTCGAATCGCCTTTAAAGCACATGAAAAGCGGCAAAACGTTGACAATGATGCCCTTGGCCAAAAAGGGCGTATGCGTTTTTTCCTGAATATATTCAGGAAAAAACGCATACGCCCTTTTTGGCCAACCAAGCAACCTGGAAAGGCAAATCAGCGCTACAAAGAAGTCTCGCTTCCCATCGGTCAAAAGGGCCATGCTGAAAAAAGTGTCAAAACCAGAAATGCAGGACAGGCCATGGAGAAATGGGAGCCTTGCTACACTGATGGGCGGGATGTAAATTGCCAACAGCCACTCTGGAGAAGTGTACGGTGTGTCCTGAAACATCTAAAAAACACAGCTTAGAGAGCATAGGGCACGTCCACGCATGGGGGGATAAAGTGGGAAAATTGAAAATCAGCAAGACACAAGCACCCCAAAGTTTAGGGCTGCTCTGTTGACAAGGACCTCCACTTCATTCCACCTTAAATATCCCAGGAAAGCGAAAAATGGATAAAAAAGTTGTGGTCCTTATGTACAATGGAATATCACTCAGCCATGAAATCAATGTCATAAGGCTAGTAGCAGCATGATGAGTGGATATAGGTAAGACGATTCTAAGTGAAATAAGTCACACAGAAAAGGACACTTCTCATAAGGTGTCACTTATAGAGGGAATGTAAAAACCGTTACACTTGAACTGAATTACAAAACAGAACAGAGTCACACATGCAGAAAACACACTATGGCTGCTTAACGGGAAAGGTGAGGTGGGGTGATCCATAAAACAAGAGTTTCAAATTAGCTCAGATACCGTTCCATAAACCCAATATGTAATAGACAAGACCTACTCCTTGCTCAGAGAAGTGGACTCAACACGCCCGATTCACCGCACAAGAATATATCTGACTAGTAATAATCTTAAAACCTATGTATTGATATCTCTCTGTTAGTGTGTCAAGTGGGTGTAAAGCGGCATAAACACAGCCGTGAAAAGCAGCTAAACCCCATTATAAAAATAAATTACTTTTAAAAACCCATGAAACAAAGACAGGGAAAGAGAGAGAAATTCTTACACAATTCGTTCAGGGGCTGTGATGCAACCTGGATTGACCATATCTAGACCCACAGCTGGATGAGACATAAGGGTGGACACTCTTGGGGCTGAGAGGTTTGGTGAGGTTGGGTGAGCAAACACAGACCCTTTAAAGTAATACTGTGTGCTACCCATCGCATGGGTCCCAAATCTCCAGGTTCAAGGGCATCTTCCTACATCGAAAACATGCATGAGAAACCCAGAAGATGGTACACCGTGTGATGGGGAAAGGTTTCTAAAACGCACCTCATTTCTCATCTCCTTGTGCTCGGGTTCGCCATTCCAGCCACTTTACTAGCAATCTCCCTACTTGGAGCATCAGCACCTTTAACCTCCTGTTCCGTACAGGTTGCAATTTGTCCTGAGGATGAACGGGAAGACGGGGAACCAGTGAGAGACTAGCTCTTGGTGTTGGGACAGGCACAGGTCACTCTATTTTCCCATCAGGAAGAAGAATTAACCACAGGCTCAGCCTGACCCGCGGAACCAGAACAGGGCCTGAAGCCATCCTGCGCTTTTGGGGCCAGCTCCCAAAAAAGCGACTTGTAAAATGGAGCTTCAGGGCACTGCAATTCACAAACCTGCAGAGTTATAAATGATAACTCTCGTCCACAAATATATTGAGGGAAGGCAAAGAAGAGGATTTGAAATCAAGGCAGAATTGCAGGAAACAGATTTCAGGAGGTAGATTCGAATCGCCTTTAAATCACATGAAAAGCGGCAAAACGTTGACAATGATGCTCTTGGCCAAAAAGGGCGTATGCGTTTTTTCCTGAATATATTCAGGAAAAAACGCATACGCCCTTTTTGGCCAACCAAGCAACCTGGAAAGGCAAATCAGCGCTACAAAGAAGTCTCGCTTCCCATCGGTCAAAAGGGCCATGCTGAAAAAATTGTCAAAACCAGAAATGCAGGACAGGCCATGGAGAAATGGGAGCCTTGCTACACTGATGGGTGGGATGTAAATTGCCAACAGCCACTCTGGAGAAGTGTACGGTGTGTCCTGAAACATCTAAAAAACACAGCTTAGAGAGCATAGGGCACTTCGACGCATGGGGGGATAAAGTGGGAAAATTGAAAATCAGCAAGACACAAGAACCCCAAAGTTTAGGGCTGCTCTGTTGACAAGGACCTCCACTTCATTCCACCTTAAACATCCCAGGAAAGCGAAAAATGGATAAATAAGTTGTGGTCCTTATGTACAATGGAATATCACTCAGCCATGAAATCAATGTCATAAGGCTAGTAGCAGCATGATGAGTGGATTTAGGTAAGACGATTCTAAGTGAAATAAGTCACACAGAAAAGGACACTTCTCATAAGGTGTCACTTATAGAGGGAATGTAAAAACCGTTACACTTGAACTGAATTACAAAACAGAACAGAGTCACACATGCAGAAAACACACTATGGCTGCTTAACGGGAAAGGTGAGGTGGGGTGATACATAAAACAAGAGTTTCAAATTAGCTCAGATACCGTTCCATAAACCCAATATGTAATAGACAAGACCTACTCCTTGCTCAGAGAACTGGACTCAACACGCCCGATTCACCGCACAAGAATATATCTGACTAGTAATAATCTTAAAACCTATGTATTGATATCTCTCTGTTAGTGTGTCAAGTGGGTGTAAAGCGGCATAAACACAGCCGTGAAAAGCAGCTAAACCCCATTATAAAAATAAATTACTTTTAAAAACCCATGAAACAAAGACAGGGAAAGAGAGAGAAATTCTTACACAATTCGTTCAGGGGCTGTGACGCAACCTGGATTGACCATATCTAGACCCACAGCTGGATGAGACATAAGGGTGGACACTCTTGGGGCTGAGAGATTTGGTGAGGTTGGGTGAGCAAACGCAGACCCTTTAAAGTAATACTGCGTGCTACCCATCGCATGGGTCCCAAATCTCTAGGTTCAAGGGCATCTTCCTACATCGAAAACATGCATGAGAAACCCAGAAGATGGTACACCGTGTGATGGGGAAAGGTTTCTAAAACGCACCTCATTTCTCATCTTGTGCTCGGGTTCGCCATTCCAGCCACTTTACTAGCAATCTCCCTACTTGGAGCATCAGCACCTTTAACCTCCTGTTCCGTACAGGTTGCAATTTGTCCTGTGGATGAACGGGAAGACGGGGAACCAATGAGAGACTAGCTCTTGGTGTTGGGACAGGCACAGGTCACTCTATTTTCCCATCAGGAAGAAGAATTAACCACAGGCTCAGCCTGCCCCCCGGAACCAGAACAGGGCCTGAAGCCATTTTGCGCTTTTGCGGCCACCTCCCAAAAAAGCGACTTGTAAAATGGAGCTTCAGGGCACTGCAATTCACAAACCTGCAGAGTTATAAATGATAACTCTCGTCCACAAATATATTGAGGGAAGGCAAAGAAGAGGATTTGAAATCAAGGCAGAATTGCAGGAAACAGATTTCAGGAGGTAGATTCGAATCGCCTTTAAAGCACATGAAAAGCGGCAAAATGTTGACAATGATGCCCTTGGCCAAAAAGGGCGTATGCGTTTTTTCCTGAATATATTCAGGAAAAAACGCATACGCCCTTTTTGGCCAACCAAGCAACCTGGAAAGGCAAATCAGCGCTACAAAGAAGTCTCGCTTCCCATCGGTCAAAAGGGCCATGCTGAAAAAAGTGTCAAAACCAGAAATGCAGGACAGGCCATGGAGAAATGGGAGCCTTGCTACACTGATGGGCGGGATGTAAATTGCCAACAGCCACTCTGGAGAAGTGTACGGTGTGTCCTGAAACATCTAAAAAACACAGCTTAGGGAGCATAGGGCACTTCCACGCATGGGGGGATAAAGTGGGAAAATTGAAAATCAGCAAGACACAAGAACCCCAAAGTTTAGGGCTGCTCTGTTGACAAGGACCTCCACTTCAATCCACCTTAAATATCCCAGGAAAGCGAAAAATGGATAAATAAGGTGTGGTCCTTATGTACAATGGAATATCACTCAGCCATGAAATCAATGTCATAAGGCTAGTAGCAGCATGATGAGTGGATTTAGGTAAGACGATTCTAAGTGAAATAAGTCACACAGAAAAGGACACTTCTCATAAGGTGTCACTTATAGAGGGAATGTAAAAACCGTTACACTTCAACTGAATTACAAAACAGAACAGAGTCACACATGCAGAAAACACACTATGGCTGCTTAACGGGAAAGGTGAGGTGGGGTGATCCATAAAACAAGAGTTTCAAATTAGCTCAGATACCGTTCCATAAACCCAATATGTAATAGACAAGACCTACTCCTTGCTCAGAGAACTGGACTCAACACGCCCGATTCACCGCACAAGAATATATCTGACTAGTAATAATCTTAAAACCTATGTATTGATATCTCTCTGTTAGTGTGTCAAGTGGGTGTAAAGCGGCATAAACACAGCCGTGAAAAGCAGCTAAACCCCATTATAAAAATAAATTACTTTTAAAAACCCATGAAACAAAGACAGGGAAAGAGAGAGAAATTCTTACACAATTCGTTCAGGGGCTGTGATGCAACCTGGATTGACCATATCTAGACCCACAGCTGGATGAGACATAAGGGTGGACACTCTTGGGGCTGAGAGGTTTGGTGAGGTTGGGTGAGCAAACGCAGACCCTTTAAAGTAATACTGCGTGCTACCCATCGCATGGGTCCCAAATCTCCAGGTTCAAGGGCATCTTCCTACATCGAAAACATGCATGAGAAACCCAGAAGATGGTACACCGTGTGAGGGGGAAAGGTTTCTAAAACGCACCTCATTTCTCATCTCCTTGTGCTCGGGTTCGCCATTCCAGCCACTTTACTAGCAATCTCCCCACTTGGAGCCTCAGCACCTTTAACCTCCTGTTCAGTACAGGTTGCAATTTGTCCTGAGGATGAACGGGAAGACGGGGAACCAATGAGAGACTAGCTCTTGGTGTTGGGACAGGCACAGGTCACTCTATTTTCCCATCAGGAAGAAGAATTAACCACAGGCTCAGCCTGACCCGCGGAACCAGAACAGGGCCTGAAGCCATCCTGCGCTTTTGCGGCCAGCTCCCATAAAAGCGACTTGTAAAATGGAGCTTCAGGGCACTGCAATTCACAAACCTGCAGAGTTATAAATGATAACTCTCGTCCACAAATATATTGAGGGAAGGCAAAGAAGAGGATTTGAAATCAAGGCAGAATTGCAGGAAACAGATTTCAGGAGGTAGATTCGAATCCCCTTTAAAGCACATGAAAAGCGGCAAAACGTTGACAATGATGCCCTTGGCCAAAAAGGGCGTATGCGTTTTTTCCTGAATATATTCAGGAAAAAACGCATACGCCCTTTTTGGCCAACCAAGCAACCTGGAAAGGCAAATCAGCGCTACAAAGAAGTCTCGCTTCCCATCGGTCAAAAGGGCCATGCTGAAAAAAGTGTCAAAACCAGAAATGCAGGACAGGCCATGGAGAAATGGGAGCCTTGCTACACTGATGGGCGGGATGTAAATTGCCAACAGCCACTCTGGAGAAGTGTACGGTGTGTCCTGAAACATCTAAAAAACACAGCTTAGAGAGCATAGGGCACTTCCACGCATGGGGGGATAAAGTGGGAAAATTGAAAATCAGCAAGACACAAGCACCCCAAAGTTTAGGGCTGCTCTGTTGACAAGGACCTCCACTTCATTCCACCTTAAATATCCCAGGAAAGCGAAAAATGGATAAAAAAGTTGTGGTCCTTATGTACAATAGAATATCACTCAGCCATGAAATCAATGTCATAAGGCTAGTAGCAGCATGATGAGTGGATTTAGGTAAGACGATTCTAAGTGAAATAAGTCACACAGAAAAGGACACTTCTCATAAGGTGTCACTTATAGAGGGAATGTAAAAACCGTTACACTTGAACTGAATTACAAAACAGAACAGAGTCACACATGCAGAAAACACACTATGGCTGCTTAACGGGAAAGGTGAGGTGGGGTGATACATAAAACAAGAGTTTCAAATTAGCTCAGATACCGTTCCATAAACCCAATATGTAATAGACAAGACCTACTCCTTGCTCAGAGAACTGGACTCAACACGCCCGATTCACCGCACAAGAATATATCTGACTAGTAATAATCTTAAAACCTATGTATTGATATCTCTCTGTTAGTGTGTCAAGTGGGTGTAAAGCGGCATAAACACAGGCGTGAAAAGCAGCTAAACCCCATTATAAAAATAAATTACTTTTAAAAACCCATGAAACAAAGACAGGGAAAGAGAGAGAAATTCTTACACAATTCGTTCAGGGGCTGTGATGCAACCTGGATTGACCATATCTAGACCCACAGCTGGATGAGACATAAGGGTGGACACTCTTGGGGCTGAGAGGTTTGGTGAGGTTGGGTGAGCAAACGCAGACCCTTTAAAGTAATACTGCGTGCTACCCATCGCATGGGTCCCAAATCTCCAGGTTCAAGGGCATCTTCCTACATCGAAAACATGCATGAGAAACCCAGAAGGTGGTAGACCTTGTGACCGGGAAAGGTTTCTAAAACGCACTTCATTTCTCATCTCCTTGTGCTCGGGTTCGCCATTCCAGCCGCTTTACTAGCAATCTCCCTCCTTGGAGAATCAGCACCTTTAACCTCCTGTTCCGTACAGCTTTCAATTTGTCCTGAGGATGAACGGGAAGAGGGGGAGCCAATGAGAGACTAGCTCTAGGTGTTGGG
Source organism: Balaenoptera physalus (assembly GCF_965194825.1). NCBI lineage: Eukaryota > Metazoa > Chordata > Mammalia > Artiodactyla > Balaenopteridae > Balaenoptera > Balaenoptera physalus. The sequence goes on from NW_028125555.1 coordinate 143,496, forward strand.
ACAGGCACAGGTCACTCTATTTTCCCATCAGGAAGAAGAATTAACCACAGGCTCAGCCTGCCGCCCGGAACCAAAATAGGGCCTGAAGCCATCCTGCGCTTTTGCGGCCAGCTCCCAAAAAAGCGAGTTGAAAAATGGAGAACAGGGGCCCTGCAATTCACAAACCTGCAGAGTTATAAATGATAACTCTCGTCCACAAATATATTGAGGGAAGGCAACGAAGAGGATTTGAAAGCAAGGCAGAATTGCAAGAAACAGATTTCAGGAGGTAGATTCGAATCGCCTTTAAAGCACATGAAAAGCGGCAAAACGTCGACAATGATGCCCTTGGCCAAAAAGGGCGTATGCGTTTTTTCCTGAATATATTCAGGAAAAAACGCATACGCCCTTTTTGGCCAACCAAGCAACCTGGAAAGGCAAATCAGCGCTACAAAGAAGTCTCGCTTCCCATGGGTCAAAAGGGCCATCCTGAAAAAAGTGTCAAAACCAGAAATGCAGGACAGGCCATGGAGAAATGGGAGCCTTGCTACGCTGATGGGCGGGATGTAAATTGCCAACAGCCTCTCTGGAGAAGTGTACGGTGTGTCCTGAAACATCGAAAAAACACAGCTTAGTGCGCATAGGGCACATCCACTCATTGGCGTATAAATTGGGAAAACTAAAAATCAGCTAGACACAGGCACCCCAAAGTTTAGGGCTGCTCTGTTGACAAGAACCTCCACTTCATGACACCTTAAATATCCCAGGAAAGAGAAAAATGGATAAAGAAGTGGTGGTCCTTATGTACAATGGAATATCATTCAGCCATGAAATCAATGTCATAAGGCTAGTAGCAGCATGATGAGTGGATTTAGGTACGACAATTCTAAGTGAAATAAGTCACACAGAAAAAGACACTTATCATAAGCTATCACTTATAGAGGGAATGCAAAAACCGCTACACTTGAACTGAATTACAAAACAGAACAGAGTCACACGTTTAGAAAACACACTATGGCTGCTTAACGGGAAAGGTGAGGTGGGGTGATGCATAAAACAAGGGTTTCAAATTAGCTCAGATACCGTTCCATAAACCCAATATGTAATAGAAAGACCTACTCCTTGCTCAGTGAACTGGGATCAACACCCCCTCTTCACCGCACAAGAATATATCTGACTAGTAAGAATCTTAAAACCTATGAATTTATATCTCTCTGGAAGTGAGTCAAGTGGGTGTAAAGCGGCATAAACACAGCCGTGAAAAGCAGCTAAATACCATTATAAAAATAAATTAATTTTAAAAGCTCGTGAAACAAAGACAGTGAAAGAGAGAGAAATTCTTACAAAATTCGTTCAGGGGCTGTGATGCCACCTGGATTGACCATATCTAGACCCACAGCTGGATGAGACGTAAGGGTGGATACTCTCGGGGCTGAGAGATTTTGTGAGGTTGGGGGAGCAAACGCAGAGCCTTTAAAGTACTACTGCCTGTTACCCATCCCATGGGTCCCAAATCTCCAGGTTCAAGGGCATCTTCCTACATCAAAAACATGCATGAGAAACCCAGAAGGTGGTAGACCGTGTGACCGGGAAAGGTTTCTAAAACGCACCCCATTTCTAATCTCCTTGTGCTCGGGTTCGCCATTCCAGCCGCTTTACTAGCAATCTCCCTCCTTGGAGAATCAGCACCTTTAACCTCCTGTTCCGTACAACTTTCTATTTGTCCTGAGGATGAACGGGAAGAGGGGGAGCCAATGAGAGACTAGCTCTAGGTGTTGCGACAGGCACAGGTCACTCTATTTTCCCATCAGGAAGAAGAATTAACCACAGGCTCAGCCTGCCGCCCGGAACCAAAATAGGGCCTGAGGCCATCCTGCGCTTTTGCGGCCAGCTCCCAAAAAAGCGAGTTGAAAAATGGAGCTCAGGGGCACTGCAATTCACAAACCTGCAGAGTTATAAATGATAATTCTCGTCCACAAATATATTGAGGGAAGGCAACGAAGAGGATTTGAAAGCAAGGCAGAATTGCAGGAAACAGATTTCAGGAGGTAGATTCGAATCGCCTTTAAAGCACATGAAAAGCGGCAAAACGTCGACAATGATGCCCTTGGCCAAAAAGGGCGTATGCGTTTTTTCCTGAATATATTCAGGAAAAAACGCATACGCCCTTTTTGGCCAACCAAGCAACCTGGAAAGGCAAATCAGCGCTACAAAGAAGTCTCGCTTCCCATGGGTCAAAAGGGCCATCCTGAAAAAAGTGTCAAAACCAGAAATGCAGGACAGGCCATGGAGAAATGGGAGCCTTGCTATGCTGATGGGCGGGATGTAAATTGCCAACAGCCACTCTGGAGAAGTGTACGGTGTGTCCTGAAACATCGAAAAAACACAGCTTAGTGCGCATAGGGCACATCCACTCATTGGCGTATAAATTGGGAAAACTAAAAACCAGCAAGACACAGGCACCCCAAAGTTTAGGGCTGCTCTGTTGACAAGAACCTCCACTTCATGACACCTTAAATATCCCAGGAAAGAGAAAAATGGATAAAGAAGTGGTGGTCCTTATGTACAATGGAATATCATTCAGCCATGAAATCAATGTCATAAGGCTAGTAGCAGCATGATGAGTGGATTTAGGTACGACGATTCTAAGTGAAATAAGTCACACAGAAAAAGACACTTATCATAAGCTATCACTTATAGAGGGAATGTAAAAACCGCTACACTTGAACTGAATTACAAAACAGAACAGAGTCACACGTTTAGAAAACACACTATGGCTGCTTAACGGGAAAGGTGAGGTGGGGTGATGCATAAAACAAGGGTTTCAAATTAGCTCAGATACCGTTCCATAAACCCAATATGTAATAGAAAGACCTACTCCTTGCTCAGTGAACTGGGATCAACACCCCCTCTTCACCGCACAAGAATATATCTGACTAGTAAGAATCTGAAAACCTATGAATTTATATCTCTCTGGAAGTGAGTCAAGTGGGTGTAAAGCGGCATAAACACAGCCGTGAAAAGCAGCTAAACACCATTATAAAAATAAATTAATTTTAAAAGCCCGTGAAACAAAGACAGTGAAAGAGAGAGAAATTCTTACAAAATTCGTTCAGGGGCTGTGATGCCACCTGGATTGACCATATCTAGACCCACAGCTGGATGAGACGTACGGGTGGATACTCTCGGGGCTGAGAGATTTGGTGAGGTTGGGGGAGCAAACGCAGAGCCTTTAAAGTACTACTGCCTGTTACCCATCCCATGGGTCCCAAATCTCCAGGTTCATGGGCATCTTCCTACATCAAAAACATGCATGAGAAACCCAGAAGGTGGTAGACCGTGTGACCGGGAAAGGTTTCTAAAACGTACCCCATTTCTAATCTCCTTGTGCTCGACTTCGCCATTCCAGCCGCTTTACTAGCAATCTCCCTCATTGGAGAATCAGCACCTTTAACCTACTGTTCCGTACAACTTTCTATTTGTCCTGAGGATGAACGGGAAGAGGGGGAGCCAATGAGAGACTAGCTCTAGGTGTTGGGACAGGCACAGGTCACTCTATTTTCCCATCAGGAAGAAGAATTAACCACAGGCTCAGCCTGCCGCCCGGAACCAAAATAGGGCCTGAGGCCATCCTGCGCTTTTGCGGCCAGCTCCCAAACAAGCGAGTTGAAAAATGGAGCTCAGGGGCACTGCAATTCACAAACCTGCAGAGTTATAAATGATAATTCTCGTCCACAAATATATTGAGGGAAGGCAACGAAGAGGATTTGAAAGCAAGGCAGAATTGCAGGAAACAGATTTCAGGAGGTAGATTCGAATCGCATTTAAAGCACATGAAAAGCGGCAAAACGTCGACAATGATGCCCGTGGCCAAAAAGGGCGTATGCGTTTTTTCCTGAATATATTCAGGAAAAAACGCATACGCCCTTTTTGGCCAACCAAGCAACCTGGAAAGGCAAATCAGCGCTACAAAGAAGTCTCGCTTCCCATGGGTCAAAAGGGCCATCCTGAAAAAAGTGTCAAAACCAGAAATGCAGGACAGGCCATGGAGAAATGAGAGCCTTGCTACGCTGATGGGCGGGATGTAAATTGCCAACAGCCACTCTGGAGAAGTGTACGGTGTGTCCTGAAACATCGAAAAAACACAGCTTAGTGCGCATAGGGCACATCCACTCATTGGCGTATAAATTGGGAAAACTAAAAACCAGCAAGACACAGGCACACCAAAGTTTAGGGCTGCTCTGTTGACAAGAACCTCCACTTCATGACACCTTAAATATCCCAGGAAAGAGAAAAATGGATAAAGAAGTGGTGGTCCTTATGTACAATGGAATATCATTCAGCCATGAAATCAATGTCATAAGGCTAGTAGCAGCATGATGAGTGGATTTAGATACGACGATTCTAAGTGAAATAAGTCACACAGAAAAAGACACTTATCATAAGCTATCACTTATAGAGGGAATGTAAAAACCGCTACACTTGAACTGAATTACAAAACAGAACAGAGTCACACGTTTAGAAAACACACTATGGCTGCTTAACGGGAAAGGTGAGGTGGGGTGATGCATAAAACAAGGGTTTCAAATTAGCTCAGATACCGTTCCATAAACCCAATATGTAATAGAAAGACCTACTCCTTGCTCAGTGAACTGGGATCAACACCCCCTCTTCACCGCACAAGAATATATCTGACTAGTAAGAATCTTAAAACCTATGAATTTATATCTCTCTGGAAGTGAGTCAAGTGGGTGTAAAGCGGCATAAACACAGCCGTGAAAAGCAGCTAAACACCATTATAAAAATAAATTAATTTTAAAAGCCCGTGAAACAAAGACAGTGAAAGAGAGAGAAATTCTTACAAAATTCGTTCAGGGGCTGTGATGCCACCTGGATTGACCATATCTAGACCCACAGCTGGATGAGACGTACGGGTGGATACTCTCGGGGCTGAGAGATTTGGTGAGGTTGGGGGAGCAAACGCAGAGCCTTTAAAGTACTACTGCCTGTTACCCATCCCATGGGTCCCAAATCTCCAGGTTCAAGGGCATCTTACTACATCAAAAACATGCATGAGAAATCCAGAAGGTGGTAGACCATGTGACCGGGAAAGCTTTCTAAAACGCACCCCATTTCTAAGCTCCTTGTGCTCGGGTTCGCCATTCCAGCCGCTTTACTAGCAATCTCCCTCCTTGGAGAATCAGCACCTTTAACCTCCTGTTCCGTACAACTTTCTATTTGTCCTGAGGATGAACGGGAAGAGGGGGAGCCAATGAGAGACTAGCTCTAGGTGTTGGGACAGGCACAGGTCACTCTATTTTCCCATCAGGAAGAAGAATTAACCACAGGCTCAGCCTGCCCCCCGGAACCAGAACAGGGCCTGAGGCCATCCTGCGCTTTTGCGGCCAGCTCCCAAAAAAGCGAGTTGAAAAATGGAGCTCAGGGGCACTGCAATTCACAAACCTGCAGAGTTATAAATGATAATTCTCGTCCACAAATATATTGAGGGAAGGCAACGAAGAGGATTTGAAAGCAAGGCAGAATTGCAGGAAACAGATTTCAGGAGGTAGATTCGAATCGCCTTTAAAGCACATGAAAAGCGGCAAAACGTCGACAATGATGCCCTTGGCCAAAAAGGGCGTATGCGTTTTTTCCTGAATATATTCAGGAAAAAACGCATACGCACTTTTTGGCCAACCAAGCAACCTGGAAAGGCAAATCAGCGCTACAAAGAAGTCTCGCTTCCCATGGGTCAAAAGGGCCATCCTGAAAAAAGTGTCAAAACCAGAAATGCAGGACAGGCCATGGAGAAATGGGAGCCTTGCTACGCTGATGGGCGGGATGTAAATTGCCAACAGCCACTCTGGAGAAGTGTACGGTGTGTCCTGAAACATCGAAAAAACACAGCTTAGTGCGCATAGGGCACATCCACTCATTGGCGTATAAATTGGGAAAACTAAAAATCAGCAAGACACAGGCACCCCAAAGTTTAGGGCTGCTCTGTTGACAAGAACCTCCACTTCATGACACCTTAAATATCCCAGGAAAGAGAAAAATGGATAAAGAAGTGGTTGTCCTTATGTACAATGGAATATCATTCAGCCATGAAATCAATGTCATAAGGCTAGTAGCAGCATGATGAGTGGATTTAGGTACGACGATTCTAAGTGAAATAAGTCACACAGAAAAAGACACTTATCATAAGCTATCACTTATAGAGGGAATGTAAAAACCGCTACACTTGAACTGAATTACAAAACAGAACAGAGTCACACGTTTAGAAAACACACTATGGCTGCTTAACGGGAAAGGTGAGGTGGGGTGATGCATAAAACAAGGGTTTCAAATTAGCTCAGATACCGTTCCATAAACCCAATATGTAATAGAAAGACCTACTCCTTGCTCAGTGAACTGGGATCAACACCCCCTCTTCACCGCACAAGAATATATCTGACTAGTAAGAATCTTAAAACCTATGAATTTATATCTCTCTGGAAGTGAGTCAAGTGGGTGTAAAGCGGCATAAACACAGCCGTGAAAAGCAGCTAAACACCATTATAAAAATAAATTAATTTTAAAAGCCCGTGAAACAAAGACAGTGAAAGAGAGAGAAATTCTTACAAAATTCGTTCAGGGGCTGTGATGCCACCTGGATTGACCATATCTAGACCCACAGCTGGATGAGACGTAAGGGTGGATACTCTAGGGGCTGAGAGATTTGGTGAGGTTGGGGGAGCAAACGCAGAGCCTTTAAAGTACTACTGCCTGTGACCCATCCCATGGGTCCCAAATCTCCAGGTTCAAGGGCATCTTCCTACATCGAAAACATGCATGAGAAACCCAGAAGGTGGTAGACCGTGTGACCGGGAAAGGTTTCTAAAACGCACTTCATTTCTCATCTCCTTGTGCTCGGGTTCGCCATTCCAGCCGCTTTACTAGCAATCTCCCTCCTTGGAGAATCAGCACCTTTAACCTCCTGTTCCGTACAGCTTTCAATTTGTCCTGAGGATGAACGGGAAGAGGGGGAGCCAATGAGAGACTAGCTCTAGGTGTTGGGACAGGCACAGGTCACTCTATTTTCCCATCAGGAAGAAGAATTAACCACAGGCTCAGCTTGCCGCCCGGAACCAAAATAGGGCCTGAGGCCATCCTGCGCTTTTGCGGCCAGCTCCCAAAAAAGCGAGTTGAAAAATGGAGAACAGGGGCCCTGCAATTCACAAACCTGCAGATTTATAAATGATAACTCTCGTCCACAAATATATTGAGGGAAGGCAACGAAGAGGATTTGAAAGCAAGGCAGAATTGCAAGAAACAGATTTCAGGAGGTAGATTCGAATCGCCTTTAAAGCACATGAAAAGCGGCAAAACGTCGACAATGATGCCCTTGGCCAAAAAGGGCGTATGCGTTTTTTCCTGAATATATTCAGGAAAAAACGCATACGCCCTTTTTGGCCAACCAAGCAACCTGGAAAGGCAAATCAGCGCTACAAAGAAGTCTCGCTTCCCATGGGTCAAAAGGGCCATCCTGAAAAAAGTGTCAAAACCAGAAATGCAGGACAGGCCATGGAGAAATGGGAGCCTTGCTACGCTGATGGGCGGGATGTAAATTGCCAACAGCCTCTCTGGAGAAGTGTACGGTGTGTCCTGAAACATCGAAAAAACACAGCTTAGTGCGCATAGGGCACATCCACTCATTGGCGTATAAATTGGGAAAACTAAAAATCAGCTAGACACAGGCACCCCAAAGTTTAGGGCTGCTCTGTTGACAAGAACCTCCACTTCATGACACCTTAAATATCCCAGGAAAGAGAAAAATGGATAAAGAAGTGGTGGTCCTTATGTACAATGGAATATCATTCAGCCATGAAATCAATGTCATAAGGCTAGTAGCAGCATGATGAGTGGATTTAGGTACGACGATTCTAAGTGAAATAAGTCACACAGAAAAAGACACTTATCATAAGCTATCACTTATAGAGGGAATGTAAAAACCGCTACACTTGAACTGAATTACAAAACAGAACAGAGTCACACGTTTAGAAAACACACTATGGCTGCTTAACGGGAAAGGTGAGGTGGGGTGATGCATAAAACAAGGGTTTCAAATTAGCTCAGATACCGTTCCATAAACCCAATATGTAATAGAAAGACCTATTCCTTGCTCAGTGAACTGGACTCAACACCCCTTATTCACCGCACAAGAATATATCTGACTAGTAAGAATCTTAAAACCTATGAATTTATATCTCTCTGGAAGTGAGTCAAGTGGGTGTAAAGCGGCATAAACACAGCTGTGAAAAGCAGCTAAACACCATTATAAAAATAAATTAATTTTAAAAGCCCGTGAAACAAAGACAGTGAAAGAGAGAGAAATTCTTACAAAATTCGTTCAGGGGCTGTGATGCCACCTGGATTGACCATATCTAGACCCACAGCTGGATGAGACATACGGGTGGATACTCTCGGGGCTGAGAGATTTGGTGAGGTTGGGGGAGCAAACGCAGAGCCTTTAAAGTACTACTGCCTGTTACCCATCCCATGGGTCCCAAATCTCCAGGTTCAAGGGCATCTTCCTACATCAAAAACATGCATGAGAAACCCAGAAGGTGGTAGACCGTGTGACCGGGAAAGGTTTCTAAAACGTACCCCATTTCTAATCTCCTTGTGCTCGGCTTCGCCATTCCAGCCGCTTTACTAGCAATCTCCCTCATTGGAGAATCAGCACCTTTAACCTACTGTTCCGTACAACTTTCTATTTGTCCTGAGGATGAACGGGAAGAGGGGGAGCCAATGAGAGACTAGCTCTAGGTGTTGGGACAGGCACAGGTCACTCTATTTTCCCATCAGGAAGAAGAATTAACCACAGGCTCAGCCTGCCGCCCGGAACCAAAATAGGGCCTGAGGCCATCCTGCGCTTTTGCGGCCAGCTCCCAAACAAGCGAGTGGAAAAATGGAGCTCAGGGGCACTGCAATTCACAAACCTGCAGAGTTATAAATGATAATTCTCGTCCACAAATATATTGAGGGAAGGCAACGAAGAGGATTTGAAAGCAAGGCAGAATTGCAGGAAACAGATTTCAGGAGGTAGATTCGAATCGCCTTTAAAGCACATGAAAAGCGGCAAAACGTCGACAATGATGCCCTTGGCCAAAAAGGGCGTATGCGTTTTTTCCTGAATATATTCAGGAAAAAACGCATACGCCCTTTTTGGCCAACCAAGCAACCTGGAAAGGCAAATCAGCGCTACAAAGAAGTCTCGCTTCCCATGGGTCAAAAGGGCCATCCTGAAAAAAGTGTCAAAACCAGAAATGCAGGACAGGCCATGGAGAAATGAGAGCCTTGCTACGCTGATGGGCGGGATGTAAATTGCCAACAGCCACTCTGGAGAAGTGTACGGTGTGTCCTGAAACATCGAAAAAACACAGCTTAGTGCGCATAGGGCACATCCACTCATTGGCGTATAAATTGGGAAAACTAAAAACCAGCAAGACACAGGCACACCAAAGTTTAGGGCTGCTCTGTTGACAAGAACCTCCACTTCATGACACCTTAAATATCCCAGGAAAGAGAAAAATGGATAAAGAAGTGGTGGTCCTTATGTACAATGGAATATCATTCAGCCATGAAATCAATGTCATAAGGCTAGTAGCAGCATGATGAGTGGATTTAGGTACGACGATTCTAAGTGAAATAAGTCACACAGAAAAAGACACTTATCATAAGCTATCACTTATAGAGGGAATGTAAAAACCGCTACACTTGAACTGAATTACAAAACAGAACAGAGTCACACGTTTAGACAACACACTATGGCTGCTTAACGGGAAAGGTGAGGTGGGGTGATGCATAAAACAAGGGTTTCAAATTAGCTCAGATACCGTTCCATAAACCCAATATGTAATAGAAAGACCTACTCCTTGCTCAGTGAACTGGGATCAACACCCCCTCTTCACCACACAAGAATATATCTGACTAGTAAGAATCTTAAAACCTATGAATTTATATCTCTCTGGAAGTGAGTCAAGTGGGTGTAAAGCGGCATAAACACAGCCGTGAAAAGCAGCTAAACACCATTATAAAAATAAATTAATTTTAAAAGCCCGTGAAACAAAGACAGTGAAAGAGAGAGAAATTCTTACAAAATTCGTTCAGGGGCTGTGATGACACCTGGATTGACCATATCTAGACCCACAGCTGGATGAGACGTACGGGTGGATACTTTCGTGGCTGAGAGATTTGGTGAGGTTGGGGGAGCAAACGCAGAGCCTTTAAAGTACTACTGCCTGTTACCCATCCCATGGGTCCCAAATCTCCAGGTTCAAGGGCATCTTACTACATCAAAAACATGCATGAGAAACCCAGAAGGTGGTAAACCGTGTGACCGGGAAAGGTTTCTAAAACGCACCCCATTTCTAAGCTCCTTGTGCTCGGGTTCGCCATTCCAGCCGCTTTACTAGCAATCTCCCTCCTTGGAGAATCAGCACCTTTAACCTCCTGTTCCGTACAACTTTCTATTTGTCCTGAGGATGAACGGGAAGAGGGGGAGCCAATGAGAGACTAGCTCTAGGTGTTGGGACAGGCACAGGTCACTCTATTTTCCCATCAGGAAGAAGAATTAACCACAGGCTCAGCCTGCCCCCCGGAACCAGAACAGGGCCTGAAGCCATCCTGCGCTTTTGCGGCCAGCTCCCAAAAAAGCGAGTTGAAAAATGGAGCTCAGGGGCACTGCAATTCACAAACCTGCAGAGTTATAAATGATAATTCTCGTCCACAAATATATTGAGGGAAGGCAACGAAGAGGATTTGAAAGCAAGGCAGAATTGCAGGAAACAGATTTCAGGAGGTAGATTCGAATCGCCTTTAAAGCACATGAAAAGCGGCAAAACGTCGACAATGATGCCCTTGGCCAAAAAGGGCGTATGCGTTTTTTCCTGAATATATTCAGGAAAAAACGCATACGCCCTTTTTGGCCAACCAAGCAACCTGGAAAGGCAAATCAGCGCTACAAAGAAGTCTCGCTTCCCATGGGTCAAAAGGGCCATCCTGAAAAAAGTGTCAAAACCAGAAATGCAGGACAGGCCATGGAGAAATGGGAGCCTTGCTACGCTGATGGGCGGGATGTAAATTGCCAACAGCCACTCTGGAGAAGTGTACGGTGTGTCCTGAAACATCGAAAAAACACAGCTTAGTGCGCATAGGGCACATCCACTCATTGGCGTATAAATTGGGAAAACTAAAAATCAGCAAGACACAGGCACCCCAAAGTTTAGGGCTGCTCTGTTGACAAGAACCTCCACTTCATGACACCTTAAATATCCCAGGAAAGAGAAAAATGGATAAAGAAGTGGTGGTCCTTATGTACAATGGAATATCATTCAGCCATGAAATCAATGTCATAAGGCTAGTAGCAGCATGATGAGTGGATTTAGGTACGACGATTCTAAGTGAAATAAGTCACACAGAAAAAGACACTTATCATAAGCTATCACTTATAGAGGGAATGTAAAAACCGCTACACTTGAACTGAATTACAAAACAGAACAGAGTCACACGTTTAGAAAACACACTATGGCTGCTTAACGGGAAAGGTGAGGTGGGGTGATGCATAAAACAAGGGTTTCAAATTAGCTCAGATACCGTTCCATAAACCCAATATGTAATAGAAAGACCTACTCCTTGCTCAGTGAACTGGGATCAACACCCCCTCTTCACCACACAAGAATATATCTGACTAGTAAGAATCTTAAAACCTATGAATTTATATCTCTCTGGAAGTGAGTCAAGTGGGTGTAAAGCGGCATAAACACAGCCGTGAAAAGCAGCTAAACACCATTATAAAAATAAATTAATTTTAAAAGCCCGTGAAACAAAGACAGTGAAAGAGAGAGAAATTCTTACAAAATTCGTTCACGGGCTGTGATGCCACCTGGATTGACCATATCTAGACCCACAGCTGGATGAGACGTACGGGTGGATACTCTCGTGGCTGAGAGATTTGGTGAGGTTGGGGGAGCAAACGCAGAGCCTTTAAAGTACTACTGCCTGTTACCCATCCCATGGGTCCCAAATCTCCAGGTTCAAGGGCATCTTACTACATCAAAAACATGCATGAGAAACCCAGAAGGTGGTAGACCGTGTGACCGGGAAAGGTTTCTAAAACGCACCCCATTTCTAAGCTCCTTGTGCTCGGGTTCGCCATTCCAGCCGCTTTACTAGCAATCTCCCTCCTTGGAGAATCAGCACCTTTAACCTCCTGTTCCGTACAACTTTCTATTTGTCCTGAGGATGAACGGGAAGAGGGGGAGCCAATGAGAGACTAGCTCTAGGTGTTGGGACAGGCACAGGTCACTCTATTTTCCCATCAGGAAGAAGAATTAACCACAGGCTCAGCCTGCCCCCCGGAACCAGAACAGGGCCTGAAGCCATCCTGCGCTTTTGCGGCCAGCTCCCAAAAAAGCGAGTTGAAAAATGGAGCTCAGGGGCACTGCAATTCACAAACCTGCAGAGTTATAAATGATAATTCTCGTCCACAAATATATTGAGGGAAGGCAACGAAGAGGATTTGAAAGCAAGGCAGAATTGCAGGAAACAGATTTCAGGAGGTAGATTCGAATCGCCTTTAAAGCACATGAAAAGCGGCAAAACGTCGACAATGATGCCCTTGGCCAAAAAGGGCGTATGCGTTTTTTCCTGAATATATTCAGGAAAAAACGCATACGCCCTTTTTGGCCAACCAAGCAACCTGGAAAGGCAAATCAGCGCTACAAAGAAGTCTCGCTTCCCATGGGTCAAAAGGGCCATCCTGAAAAAAGTGTCAAAACCAGAAATGCAGGACAGGCCATGGAGAAATGGGAGCCTTGCTACGCTGATGGGCGGGATGTAAATTGCCAACAGCCACTCTGGAGAAGTGTACGGTGTGTCCTGAAACATCGAAAAAACACAGCTTAGTGCGCATAGGGCACATCCACTAATTGGCGTATAAATTGGGAAAACTAAAAATCAGCAAGACACAGGCACCCCAAAGTTTAGGGCTGCTCTGTTGACAAGAACCTCCACTTCATGACACGTTAAATATCCCAGGAAAGAGAAAAATGGATAAAGAAGTGGTGGTCCTTATGTACAATGGAATATCATTCAGCCATGAAATCAATGTCATAAGGCTAGTAGCAGCATGATGAGTGGATTTAGGTACGACAATTCTAAGTGAAATAAGTCACACAGAAAAAGACACTTATCATAAGCTATCACTTATAGAGGGAATGTAAAAACCGCTACACTTGAACTGAATTACAAAACAGAACAGAGTCACACGTTTAGAAAACACACTATGGCTGCTTAACGGGAAAGGTGAGGTGGGGTGATGCATAAAACAAGAGTTTCAAATTAGCTCAGATACCGTTCCATAAACCCAATATGTAATAGAAAGACCTACTCCTTGCTCAGTGAACTGGGATCAACACCCCCTCTTCACCGCACAAGAATATATCTGACTAGTAAGAATCTTAAAACCTATGAATTTATATCTCTCTGGAAGTGAGTCAAGTGGGTGTAAAGCGGCATAAACATAGCCGTGAAAAGCAGCTAAACACCATTATAAAAATAAATTAATTTTAAAAGCCCGTGAAACAAAGACAGTGAAAGAGAGAGAAATTCTTACAAAATTCGTTCAGGGGCTGTGATGCCACCTGGATTGACCATATCTAGACCCACAGCTGGATGAGACGTAAGGGTGGATACTCTAGGGGCTGAGAGATTTGGTGAGGTTGGGGGAGCAAACGCAGAGCCTTTAAAGTACTACTGCCTGTTACCCATCCCATGGGTCCCAAATCTCCAGGTTCAAGTGCATCTTCCTACATCAAAAACATGCATGAGAAACCCAGAAGGTGGTAGACCGTGTGACCGGGAAAGGTTTCTAAAACGCACCCCATTTCTAATCTCCTTGTGCTCGGGTTCGCCATTCCAGCCGCTTTACTAGCAATCTCCCTCCTTGGAGAATCAGCACCTTTAACCTCCTGTTCCGTACAACTTTCAATTTGTCCTGAGGATGAACGGGAAGAGGGGGAGCCAATGAGAGACTAGCTCTAGGTGTTGGGACAGGCACAGGTCACTCTATTTTCCCATCAGGAAGAAGAAATAACCACAGGCTCAGCCTGCTGCCCGGAACCAGAAGAGGGCCTGAAGACATTCTGCGCTTTTGCGGCCAGCTCCCATAAAAGCGAGTTGAAAAATGGAGCTCAGGGGCACTGCAATTCAAAAAACTGCAGAGATATAAATGATAACTCTCGTCCACAAATATGTTGATGGAAGGCAACGAGGAGGATTAGAAAGCAAGGCAGAATTGCAGGAAAAATATTTCAAAAGGTAGATGCGAATCGCCTTTAAAGCCCATGAAAAGCAGCAAAGGTTCAACAAATATGCCCTTGGCCAAAAAGGGCGTATGCGTTTTTTCCAGAATATATTCAGGAAAAAACGCATACGCCCTTTTTGGCCAACCAAGCTACCTGGAAAGTCAAATCAGCGCTACAAAGAAGTCTCGCTTCCCATCGGTCAAAAGGGCCATGCTGAAAAAAGTGTCAAAATCAGAAATGCAGGACAGGCCATGGAGAAATGGGAGCCTTGCTACACTGATGGGTGGGATGTAAATTGCCAACAGCCACTCTGGAGAAGTGTACGGTGTGTCCTGACACATCTAAAAAACACAGCTTAGAGAGCATAAGGCACTTCCACGCATGGGGGTATAAAGTGAGAAAATTAAAAATCAGCAAGCCACAAGAACCCCAAAGTTTAGGGCTGCTCTGTTGACAAGGACCTCCACTTCATTCCACCTTAAATATCCCAGGAAAGCGAAAAATGGATACAAAAGTTGTGGTCCTTATGTACAATGGAATATCACTCAGCCATGAAATCAATGTCATAAGGCTAGTAGCAGCATGATGAGTGGATTTAGGTACGACGATTCTAAGTGAAATAAGTCACACAGAAAAGGACACTTCTCATAAGGTGTCACTTATAGAGGGAATGTATAAAACGTTACACTTGAACTGAATTACAAAACAGAACAGAGTCACACATGCAGAAAACACACTATGGCTGCTTAACGGGAAAGGTGAGGTGGGGTGATACATAAAACAAGAGTTTCAAATTAGCTCAGATACCGTTCCATAAACCCACTATGTAATAGACAAGACCTACTCCTTGCTCAGAGACCTGGACTCAACACGCCCGATTCACCGCAAAGGAATATATCTGACTAGTAATAATCTTAAAACCTATGTATTGATATCTCTCTGTTAGTGTGTCAAGTGGGTGTAAAGCGGCATAAACACAGCCGTGAAAAGCAGCTAAACCCCATTATAAAAATAAATTACTTTTCAAAACCCATGAAACAAAGACAGTGAAAGAGAGAGAAATTCTTACACAATTCGTTCAGGGTCTGTGATGCAACCTGGGTTGACCATATCTAGACCCACAGCTGGATGAGACATAAGGGTGGACACTCTTGGGGCTGAGAGGTTTGGTGAGGTTGGGTGAGCAAACGCAGACCCTTTAAAGTACTACTGCCTGTTACCCATCCCATGGGTCCCAAATCTCCAGGTTCAAGGGCATCTTCCTACATCAAAAACATGCATGAGAAACCCAGAAGGTGGTAGACCGTGTGACCGGGAAAGGTTTCTAAAACGTACCCCATTTCTAATCTCCTTGTGCTCGACTTCGCCATTCCAGCCGCTTTACTAGCAATCTCCCTCATTGGAGAATCAGCACCTTTAACCTACTGTTCCGTACAACTTTCTATTTGTCCTGAGGATGAACGGGAAGAGGGGGAGCCAATGAGAGACTAGCTCTAGGTGTTGGGACAGGCACAGGTCACTCTATTTTCCCATCAGGAAGAAGAATTAACCACAGGCTCAGCCTGCCGCCCGGAACCAAAATAGGGCCTGAGGCCATCCTGCGCTTTTGCGGCCAGCTCCCAAACAAGCGAGTTGAAAAATGGAGCTCAGGGGCACTGCAATTCACAAACCTGCAGAGTTATAAATGATAATTCTCGTCCACAAATATATTGAGGGAAGGCAACGAAGAGGATTTGAAAGCAAGGCAGAATTGCAGGAAACAGATTTCAGGAGGTAGATTCGAATCGCATTTAAAGCACATGAAAAGCGGCAAAACGTCGACAATGATGCCCGTGGCCAAAAAGGGCGTATGCGTTTTTTCCTGAATATATTCAGGAAAAAACGCATACGCCCTTTTTGGCCAACCAAGCAACCTGGAAAGGCAAATCAGCGCTACAAAGAAGTCTCGCTTCCCATGGGTCAAAAGGGCCATCCTGAAAAAAGTGTCAAAACCAGAAATGCAGGACAGGCCATGGAGAAATGAGAGCCTTGCTACGCTGATGGGCGGGATGTAAATTGCCAACAGCCACTCTGGAGAAGTGTACGGTGTGTCCTGAAACATCGAAAAAACACAGCTTAGTGCGCATAGGGCACATCCACTCATTGGCGTATAAATTGGGAAAACTAAAAACCAGCAAGACACAGGCACCCCAAAGTTTAGGGCTACTCTGTTGACAAGAACCTCCACTTCATGACACCTTAAATATCCCAGGAAAGAGAAAAATGGATAAAGAAGTGGTGGTCCTTATGTACAATGGAATATCATTCAGCCATGAAATCAATGTCATAAGGCTAGTAGCAGCATGATGAGTGGATTTAGATACGACGATTCTAAGTGAAATAAGTCACACAGAAAAAGACACTTATCATAAGCTATCACTTATAGAGGGAATGTAAAAACCGCTACACTTGAACTGAATTACAAAACAGAACAGAGTCACACGTTTAGAAAACACACTATGGCTGCTTAACGGGAAAGGTGAGGTGGGGTGATGCATAAAACAAGGGTTTCAAATTAGCTCAGATACCGTTCCATAAACCCAATATGTAATAGAAAGACCTACTCCTTGCTCAGTGAACTGGGATCAACACCCCCTCTTCACCGCACAAGAATATATCTGACTAGTAAGAATCTTAAAACCTATGAATTTATATCTCTCTGGAAGTGAGTCAAGTGGGTGTAAAGCGGCATAAACACAGCCGTGAAAAGCAGCTAAACACCATTATAAAAATAAATTAATTTTAAAAGCCCGTGAAACAAAGACAGTGAAAGAGAGAGAAATTCTTACAAAATTCGTTCAGGGGCTGTGATGCCACCTGGATTGACCATATCTAGACCCACAGCTGGATGAGACGTACGGGTGGATACTCTCGGGGCTGAGAGATTTGGTGAGGTTGGGGGAGCAAACGCAGAGCCTTTAAAGTACTACTGCCTGTTACCCATCCCATGGGTCCCAAATCTCCAGGTTCAAGGGCATCTTACTACATCAAAAACATGCATGAGAAACCCAGAAGGTGGTAGACCGTGTGACCGGGAAAGCTTTCTAAAACGCACCCCATTTCTAAGCTCCTTGTGCTCGGGTTCGCCATTCCAGCCGCTTTACTAACAATCTCCCTCCTTGGAGAATCAGCACCTTTAACCTCCTGTTCCGTACAACTTTCTATTTGTCCTGAGGATGAACGGGAAGAGGGGGAGCCAATGAGAGACTAGCTCTAGGTGTTGGGACAGGCACAGGTCACTCTATTTTCCCATCAGGAAGAAGAATTAACCACAGGCTCAGCCTGCCCCCCGGAACCAGAACAGGGCCTGAGGCCATCCTGCGCTTTTGCGGCCAGCTCCCAAAAAAGCGAGTTGAAAAATGGAGCTCAGGGGCACTGCAATTCACAAACCTGCAGAGTTATAAATGATAATTCTCGTCCACAAATATATTGAGGGAAGGCAACGAAGAGGATTTGAAAGCAAGGCAGAATTGCAGGAAACAGACTTCAGGAGGTAGATTCGAATCGCCTTTAAAGCACATGAAAAGCGGCAAAACGTCGACAATGATGCCCTTGGCCAAAAAGGGCGTATGCGTTTTTTCCTGAATATATTCAGGAAAAAACGCATACGCACTTTTTGGCCAACCAAGCAACCTGGAAAGGCAAATCAGCGCTACAAAGAAGTCTCGCTTCCCATGGGTCAAAAGGGCCATCCTGAAAAAAGTGTCAAAACCAGAAATGCAGGACAGGCCATGGAGAAATGGGAGCCTTGCTACGCTGATGGGCGGGATGTAAATTGCCAACAGCCACTCTGGAGAAGTGTACGGTGTGTCCTGAAACATCGAAAAAACACAGCTTAGTGCGCATAGGGCACATCCACTCATTGGCGTATAAATTGGGAAAACTAAAAATCAGCAAGACACAGGCACCCCAAAGTTTAGGGCTGCTCTGTTGACAAGAACCTCCACTTCATGACACCTTAAATATCCCAGGAAAGAGAAAAATGGATAAAGAAGTGGTGGTCCTTATGTACAATGGAATATCATTCAGCCATGAAATCAATGTCATAAGCCTAGTAGCAGCATGATGAGTGGATTTAGGTACGACGATTCTAAGTGAAATAAGTCACACAGAAAAAGACACTTATCATAAGCTATCACTTATAGAGGGAATGTAAAAACCGCTACACTTGAACTGAATTACAAAACAGAACAGAGTCACACGTTTAGAAAACACACTATGGCTGCTTAACGGGAAAGGTGAGGTGGGGTGATGCATAAAACAAGGGTTTCAAATTAGCTCAGATACCGTTCCATAAACCCAATATGTAATAGAAAGACCTACTCCTTGCTCAGTGAACTGGGATCAACACCCCCTCTTCACCACACAAGAATATATCTGACTAGTAAGAATCTTAAAACCTATGAATTTATATCTCTCTGGAAGTGAGTCAAGTGGGTGTAAAGCGGCATAAACACAGCCGTGAAAAGCAGCTAAACACCATTATAAAAATAAATTAATTTTAAAAGCCCGTGAAACAAAGACAGTGAAAGAGAGAGAAATTCTTACAAAATTCGTTCACGGGCTGTGATGCCACCTGGATTGACCATATCTAGACCCACAGCTGGATGAGACGTACGGGTGGATACTCTCGTGGCTGAGAGATTTGGTGAGGTTGGGGGAGCAAACGCAGAGCCTTTAAAGTACTACTGCCTGTTACCCATCCCATGGGTCCCAAATCTCCAGGTTCAAGGGCATCTTACTACATCAAAAACATGCATGAGAAACCCAGAAGGTGGTAGACCGTGTGACCGGGAAAGGTTTCTAAAACGCACCCCATTTCTAAGCTCCTTGTGCTCGGGTTCGCCATTCCAGCCGCTTTACTAGCAATCTCCCTCCTTGGAGAATCAGCACCTTTAACCTCCTGTTCCGTACAACTTTCTATTTGTCCTGAGGATGAACGGGAAGAGGGGGAGCCAATGAGAGACTAGCTCTAGGTGTTGGGACAGGCACAGGTCACTCTATTTTCCCATCAGGAAGAAGAATTAACCACAGGCTCAGCCTGCCCCCCGGAACCAGAACAGGGCCTGAAGCCATCCTGCGCTTTTGCGGCCAGCTCCCAAAAAAGCGAGTTGAAAAATGGAGCTCAGGGGCACTGCAATTCACAAACCTGCAGAGTTATAAATGATAATTCTCGTCCACAAATATATTGAGGGAAGGCAACGAAGAGGATTTGAAAGCAAGGCAGAATTGCAGGAAACAGATTTCAGGAGGTAGATTCGAATCGCCTTTAAAGCACATGAAAAGCGGCAAAACGTCGACAATGATGCCCTTGGCCAAAAAGGGCGTATGCGTTTTTTCCTGAATATATTCAGGAAAAAACGCATACGCCCTTTTTGGCCAACCAAGCAACCTGGAAAGGCAAATCAGCGCTACAAAGAAGTCTCGCTTCCCATGGGTCAAAAGGGCCATCCTGAAAAAAGTGTCAAAACCAGAAATGCAGGACAGGCCATGGAGAAATGGGAGCCTTGCTACGCTGATGGGCGGGATGTAAATTGCCAACAGCCACTCTGGAGAAGTGTACGGTGTGTCCTGAAACATCGAAAAAACACAGCTTAGTGCGCATAGGGCACATCCACTAATTGGCGTATAAATTGGGAAAACTAAAAATCAGCAAGACACAGGCACCCCAAAGTTTAGGGCTGCTCTGTTGACAAGAACCTCCACTTCATGACACGTTAAATATCCCAGGAAAGAGAAAAATGGATAAAGAAGTGGTGGTCCTTATGTACAATGGAATATCATTCAGCCATGAAATCAATGTCATAAGGCTAGTAGCAGCATGATGAGTGGATTTAGGTACGACAATTCTAAGTGAAATAAGTCACACAGAAAAAGACACTTATCATAAGCTATCACTTATAGAGGGAATGTAAAAACCGCTACACTTGAACTGAATTACAAAACAGAACAGAGTCACACGTTTAGAAAACACACTATGGCTGCTTAACGGGAAAGGTGAGGTGGGGTGATGCATAAAACAAGAGTTTCAAATTAGCTCAGATACCGTTCCATAAACCCAATATGTAATAGAAAGACCTACTCCTTGCTCAGTGAACTGGGATCAACACCCCCTCTTCACCGCACAAGAATATATCTGACTAGTAAGAATCTTAAAACCTATGAATTTATATCTCTCTGGAAGTGAGTCAAGTGGGTGTAAAGCGGCATAAACATAGCCGTGAAAAGCAGCTAAACACCATTATAAAAATAAATTAATTTTAAAAGCCCGTGAAACAAAGACAGTGAAAGAGAGAGAAATTCTTACAAAATTCGTTCAGGGGCTGTGATGCCACCTGGATTGACCATATCTAGACCCACAGCTGGATGAGACGTAAGGGTGGATACTCTAGGGGCTGAGAGATTTGGTGAGGTTGGGGGAGCAAACGCAGAGCCTTTAAAGTACTACTGCCTGTTACCCATCCCATGGGTCCCAAATCTCCAGGTTCAAGTGCATCTTCCTACATCAAAAACATGCATGAGAAACCCAGAAGGTGGTAGACCGTGTGACCGGGAAAGGTTTCTAAAACGCACCCCATTTCTAATCTCCTTGTGCTCGGGTTCGCCATTCCAGCCGCTTTACTAGCAATCTCCCTCCTTGGAGAATCAGCACCTTTAACCTCCTGTTCCGTACAACTTTCAATTTGTCCTGAGGATGAACGGGAAGAGGGGGAGCCAATGAGAGACTAGCTCTAGGTGTTGGGACAGGCACAGGTCACTCTATTTTCCCATCAGGAAGAAGAAATAACCACAGGCTCAGCCTGCTGCCCGGAACCAGAAGAGGGCCTGAAGACATTCTGCGCTTTTGCGGCCAGCTCCCATAAAAGCGAGTTGAAAAATGGAGCTCAGGGGCACTGCAATTCAAAAAACTGCAGAGATATAAATGATAACTCTCGTCCACAAATATGTTGATGGAAGGCAACGAGGAGGATTAGAAAGCAAGGCAGAATTGCAGGAAAAATATTTCAAAAGGTAGATGCGAATCGCCTTTAAAGCCCATGAAAAGCAGCAAAGGTTCAACAAATATGCCCTTGGCCAAAAAGGGCGTATGCGTTTTTTCCAGAATATATTCAGGAAAAAACGCATACGCCCTTTTTGGCCAACCAAGCTACCTGGAAAGTCAAATCAGCGCTACAAAGAAGTCTCGCTTCCCATCGGTCAAAAGGGCCATGCTGAAAAAAGTGTCAAAATCAGAAATGCAGGACAGGCCATGGAGAAATGGGAGCCTTGCTACACTGATGGGTGGGATGTAAATTGCCAACAGCCACTCTGGAGAAGTGTACGGTGTGTCCTGACACATCTAAAAAACACAGCTTAGAGAGCATAAGGCACTTCCACGCATGGGGGTATAAAGTGAGAAAATTAAAAATCAGCAAGCCACAAGAACCCCAAAGTTTAGGGCTGCTCTGTTGACAAGGACCTCCACTTCATTCCACCTTAAATATCCCAGGAAAGCGAAAAATGGATACAAAAGTTGTGGTCCTTATGTACAATGGAATATCACTCAGCCATGAAATCAATGTCATAAGGCTAGTAGCAGCATGATGAGTGGATTTAGGTACGACGATTCTAAGTGAAATAAGTCACACAGAAAAGGACACTTCTCATAAGGTGTCACTTATAGAGGGAATGTATAAAACGTTACACTTGAACTGAATTACAAAACAGAACAGAGTCACACATGCAGAAAACACACTATGGCTGCTTAACGGGAAAGGTGAGGTGGGGTGATACATAAAACAAGAGTTTCAAATTAGCTCAGATACCGTTCCATAAACCCACTATGTAATAGACAAGACCTACTCCTTGCTCAGAGACCTGGACTCAACACGCCCGATTCACCGCAAAGGAATATATCTGACTAGTAATAATCTTAAAACCTATGTATTGATATCTCTCTGTTAGTGTGTCAAGTGGGTGTAAAGCGGCATAAACACAGCCGTGAAAAGCAGCTAAACCCCATTATAAAAATAAATTACTTTTCAAAACCCATGAAACAAAGACAGTGAAAGAGAGAGAAATTCTTACACAATTCGTTCAGGGTCTGTGATGCAACCTGGGTTGACCATATCTAGACCCACAGCTGGATGAGACATAAGGGTGGACACTCTTGGGGCTGAGAGGTTTGGTGAGGTTGGGTGAGCAAACGCAGACCCTTTAAAGTAATACTGCGTGCTACCCATCGCATGGGTCCCAAATCTCCAGGTTCAAGGGCATCTTCCTACATCGAAAACATGCATGAAAAACCCAGAAAATGGTACACCGTGTGATGGGGAAAGGTTTCTAAAACGCACCTCATTTCTCATCTCCTTGTGCTCGTGTTCGCCATTCCAGCCACTTAACTAGCAATCTCCCTACTTGGAGCATCAGCACCTTTGACCTCCTCTTCCGTACAGGTTGCAATTTGTCCTGAGGATGAACGGGAAGATGGGGAAACAATGAGAGACTAGTCCGTGATGTTGGGACAGGCACAGGTCACTCTAATTTCCCATC
The DNA here is from genome assembly GCF_965194825.1 of Balaenoptera physalus. Lineage (NCBI taxonomy): Eukaryota > Metazoa > Chordata > Mammalia > Artiodactyla > Balaenopteridae > Balaenoptera > Balaenoptera physalus. The sequence goes on from NW_028125555.1 coordinate 166,394, forward strand.
AGGAAGAAGAATTAACCACAGGCTCAGCCTGCCCCCTGGAACCAAAACAGGGCCTGAAGCCATCCTGCTCTTTTGTGGCCAGCTCCCGAAAAAGCGAGTTGTAAAATGGAGCTTCAGGGCACTGCAATTCACAAAGCTGCACAGTAATAAATGATAACTTTCGTCCACAAATATATTGAGGGAAGGCAAAGACGAGGAATTGAAATCAAGGCAGAATTGCAGGAAACTGATTTCAGGAGGTAGATTCGAATCGCCTTTAAAGCACATGAAAAGCGGCAAAACGTTGACAATGATGCCCTTGGCCAAAAAGGGCGTATGCGTTTTTTCCTGAATATATTCAGGAAAAAACGCATACGCCCTTTTTGGCCAACCAAGCTACCTGGAAAGTCAAATCAGCGCTACAAAGAAGTCTCGCTTCCCATCGGTCAAAAGGGCCATGCTGAAAAAAGTGTCAAAACCAGAAATGCAGGACAGGCCATGGAGAAATGGGAGCCTTGCTACACTGATGGGCGGGATGTAAATTGCCAACAGCCACTCTGGAGAAGTGTACGGTGTGTCCTGAAACATCTAAAAAACACAGCTTAGAGAGCACAGGGCACTTCCACGCATGGGGGTATAAAGTGGGAAAATTAAAAATCAGCAAGACACAAGCACCCCAAAGTTTAGGGCTGCTCTGTTGACAAGGACCTCCACTTCATTCCACCTTAAATATCCCAGGAAAGCGAAAAATGGATAAAAAATTTCAGGTCCATATGTACAATGGAATATCACTCAGCCATGAAATCAATGTCATAAGGCTAGTAGCAGCATGATGAGTGGATTTAGGTACGACGATTCTAAGTGAAATAAGTCACACAGAAAAGGACACTTCTCATAAGGTGTCACTTATAGAGGGAATGTAAAAACCGTTACACTTCAACTGAATTACAAAACAGAACAGAGTCACACATGCAGAAAACACACTATGGCTGCTTAACGGGAAAGGTGAGGTGGGGTGATACATAAAACAAGAGTTTCAAATTAGCTCAGATACCATTCCATAAACACAATATGTAATAGACAAGACCTACTCCTTGCTCAGAGAACTGGACTCAACACGCCCGATTCACCGCACAAGAATATATCTGACTAGTAATAATCTTAAAACCTATGTATTGATATCTCTCTGTTAGTGTGTCAAGTGGCTGTAAAGCGGCATAAACACAGCCGTGAAAAGCAGCTAAACCCCATTATAAAAATAAATTACTTTTAAAAACCCATGAAACAAAGACAGGGAAAGAGAGAGAAATTCTTACACAATTCGTACAGGGGCTGTGATGCAACCTGGATTGACCATATCTAGAACCACAGCTGGATGAGACATAAGGGTGGACACTCTTGGGGCTGAGAGGTTTGGTGAGGTTGGGTGAGCAAACGCAGACCCTTTAAAGTAATACTGCGTGCTACCCATCGCATGGGTCCCAAATCTGCAGGTTCAAGGGCATCTTCCTACATCAAAAACATGCATGAGAAACCCAGAAGATTTTACACCGTGTGATGGGGAAAGGTTTCTAAAACGCACCTCATTTCTCATCTCCTTGTGCTCGGGTTCGCCATTCCAGCCACTTTACTAGCAATCTCCCCACTTGGAGCATCAACACCTTTAACCTCCTGTTCCGTATAGGTTGCAATTTGTCCTGAGGATGAACGGGAAGACGGGGAACAAATGAGAGACTAGCTCTTGGTGTTGGGAAAGGCACAGGTCACTCTATTTTCCCATCAGGAAGAAGAATTAACCACAGGCTCAGGCTGCCCCCGGAACCAGAACAGGGCCTGAAGCCATCCTGCGCTTTTGCGGCCAGCTCCCGAAAAAGCGAGTTGTAAAATGCAGCTTCAGGGCACTGTAATTCACAAAGCTGCACAGTAATAAATGATAACTCTCGTCCACAAATATATTGAGGGAAGGCAAAGACGAGGAAATGAAATCAAGGCAGAATTGCAGGAAACTGATTTCAGGAGGTAGATACGAATCGCCTTTAAAGCACATGACAAGCAGCAAAACGTTGACAATGATGCCCTTGGCCAAAAAGGGCGTATGCGTTTTTTCCTGAATATATTCAGGAAAAAACGCATACGCCCTTTTTGGCCAACCAAGCTACCTGGAAAGTCAAATCAGCGCTACAAAGAAGTCTCGCTTCCCATCGGTCAAAAGGGCCATGCTGAAAAAATTGTCAAAACCAGAAATGCAGGACAGGCCATGGAGAAATGGGAGCCTTGCTACACTGATGGGCGGGAGGTAAATTGCCAACAGCCACTCTGGAGAAGTGTACGGTGTGTCCTGAAACATCTAAAAAACACAGCTTAGAGAGCACAGGGCACTTCCACGCATGGGGGTATAAAGTGGGAAAATTAAAAATCAGCAAGACACAAGCACACCAAAGTTTAGGGCTGCTCTGTTGACAAGGACCTCCACTTCATTCCACCTTAAATATCCCAGGAAAGCGAAAAATGGATAAAAAATTTCAGGTCCATATGTACAATGGAATATCACTCAGCCATGAAATCAATGTCATAAGGCTAGTAGCAGCATGATGAGTGGATTTAGGTACGACGATTCTAAGTGAAATAAGTCACACAGAAAAGGACACTTCTCATAAGGTGTCACTTATAGAGGGAATGTAAAAACCGTTACACTTCAACTGAATTACAAAACTGAACAGAGTCACACATGCAGAAAACACACTATGGCTGCTTAACGGGAAAGGTGAGGTGGGGTGATACATAAAACAAGAGTTTCAAATTAGCTCAGATACCATTCCATAAACACAATATGTAATAGACAAGACCTACTCCTTGCTCAGAGAACTGGACTCAACACGCCCGATTCACCGCACAAGAATATATCTGACTAGTAATAATCTTAAAACCTATGTATTGATATCTCTCTGTTAGTGTGTCAAGCGGGTGTAAAGCGGCATAAACACAGCCGTGAAAAGCAGCTAAACCCCATTATAAAAATAAATTACTTTTCGAAACCCATGAAACAAAGACAGTGAAAGAGAGAGAAATTCTTACACAATTCGTTCAGGGGCTGTGATGCAACCTGGATTGACCATATCTAGACCCACAGCTGGATGATACATAAGGGTGGACACTCTTGGGGCTGAGAGGTTTGGTGAGGTTGGGTGAGCAAACACAGACCCTTTAAAGTAATACTGCGTGCTACCCATCGCATGGGTCCCAAATCTCCATGTTCAAGGGCATCTTCCTACAAGGAAAACATGCATGAGAAACCCAGAAGATGGTACACCGTGTGATGGGGAAACGTTTCTAAAACGCACCTCATTTCTCATCTCCTTGTGCTCGGGTTCGCCATTCCAGCCACTTTACTAGCAATCTCCCCACTTGGAGCATCAACACCTTTAACCTCCTGTTCCGTACAGGTTGCAATTTGTCCTGAGGATGAACGGGAAGACAGGGAACCAATGAGAGACTAGCTCTTGGTGTTGGGACAGGCACAGGTCACTCTATTTTCCCATCAGGAAGAAGAATTAACCACAGGCTCAGCCTGCCCCCGGAACCAGAACAGGGCCTGAAGCCATCTTGCGCTTTTGCGTCCAGCTCACGAAAAAGCGAGTTGTAAAATGGAGCTTCAGGGCACTGCAATTCACAAACCTGCAGAGTTATAAATGATAACTCTCGTCCACAAATATATTGTGGGAAGGCAAAGAAGAGGATTTGAAAGCAAGGCAGAATTGCAGGAAAGAGATTTCAGGAGGTAGATTCGAATCGCCTTTAAAGCAAATGAAAAGCGGGAAAACGTTGACAATGATGCCCTTGGCCAAAAAGGGCGTATGCGTTTTTTCCTGAATATATTCAGGAAAAAACGCATACGCCCTTTTTGGCCAACCAAGCAACCTAGAAAGGCATATCAGCGCTACAAAGAAGTCTCGCTTCCCATCGGTCAAAAGGGCCATGCTGAAAAAAGTATCAAAACCAGAAATGCAGGACAGGCCATGGAGAAATGGGAGCCTTGCTACACTGATGGGCGGGATGTAAATTGCCAACAGCCACTCTGGAGAAGTGTACGGTGTGTCCTGAAACATCTAAAAAACACAGCTTAGAGAGCATAGGGCACTTCCACGCATAGGGGGTATAAAGTGGGAAAATTAAAAATCAGCAAGACACAAGAACCCCAAAGTTTAGGGCTCCTCTGTTGACAAGGTCCTCCACTTCATTCCACCTTAAATATCCCAGGAAAGCGAAAAATGGATACAAAAGTTGTGGTCCTAATGTACAATGGAATATCACTCAGCCATGAAATCAATGTCATAAGGCTAGTAGCAGCATGATGAGTGGATTTAGGTACGACGATTCTAAGTGAAATAAGTCACACAGAAAAGGACACTTCTCATAAGGTGTCACTTATAGAGGGAATGTAAAAACCGTTACACTTGAACTGAATTACAAAACAGAATAGAGTCACACATGCAGAAATCACACTATGGCTGCTTAAAGGGAAATGTGAGGTGCGGTGATACATAAAACAAGAGTTTCAAATTAGCTCAGATACCGTTCCATAAACCCAATATGTAATAGACAAGACCTACTCCTTGCTCAGAGAAGTGGACTCAACACGCCCGATTCACCGCAAAGGAATATATCTGACTAGTAACAATCTTAAAACCTATGTATTGATATCTCTCTGTTAGTGTGACAATTGGGTGTAAAGCGGCATAAACACAGCCATGAAAAGCAGCTAAACCCCATTATAAAAATAAATTACTTTTCAAAACCCATGAAACAAAGACAGTGAAAGAGAGAGAAATTCTTACACAATTCGTTCAGAGTCTGTGATGCAACCTGGGTTGACCATATCTAGACCCACAGCTGGATGAGACATAAGGGTGGACACTCTTGGGGCTCAGAGGTTTGGTGAGGTTGGGTGAGCAAACGCAGACCCTTTAAAGTAATACTGCGTGCTACCCATCGCATGGGTCCCAAATCTCCAGGTTCAAGGGCATCTTCCTACATCGAAAACATGCATGAAAAACCCAGAAGATGGTACACCGTGTGATGGGGAAAGGTTTCTAAAACGCACCTCATTTCTCATCTCCTTGTGCTCGGGTTCGCCATTCCAGCCACTTTACTAGCAATCTCCCTACTTGGAGCATCAGCACCTTTGACCTCCTCTTCCATACAGGTTGCAATTTGTCCTGAGGATGAACGGGAAGACGGGGAACCAATGAGAGACTAGCTCTTGGTGTTGGGACAGGCACAGGTCACTCTATTTTCCCATCAGGAAGAAGAATTAACCACAGGCTCAGCCTGCCCCTGGAACCAGAACAGGGCCTGAAGCCATCCTGCGCTTTTGCGGCCAGCTCCCGAAAAAGCGAGTTGTAAAATGGAGCTTCAGGGCACTGCAATTCACAAAGCTGAACAGTTATAAATGATAACTCTTGTCCACAAATATATTGAGGGAAGGCAAAGACGAGGAATTGAAATCAAGGCAGAATTGCAGGAAACAGATTTCAGGAGGTAGATTCGAATTGCCTCTAAAGCACATGAAAAGGGGCAATACGTTGACAATGATGCCCTTGGCCAAAAAGGGCGTATGCGTTTTTTCCTGAATATATTCAGGAAAAAACGCATACGCCCTTTTTGGCCAACCAAGCAACCTGGAAAGGCAAATCAGCGCTACAAAGAAGTCTCGCTTCCCATCGGTCAAAAGGGCCATGCTGAAAAAAGTGTCAAAACCAGAAATGCAGGACAGGCCATGGAGAAATGGGAGCCTTGCTACACTGATGGGTGGGATGTAAATTGCCAACAGCCACTCTGGAGAAGTGTACGGTGTTTCCTGAAACATCTAACAAACACAGCTTAGAGAGCATAGGGCACTTCCATGCATGGGGGTATAAAGTGGGAAAATTATAAATCAGCAAGACACAAGCACCCCAAAGTTTAGGGCTGCTCTGTTGACAAGGACCTCCACTTCATTCCGCCTTAAATATCCCAGGAAAGCGAAAAATGGATAAAAAATTGGAGGTCCATATGTACAATGGAATATCAATCAGCCATGAAATCAATGTCATAAGGCTAGTAGCAGCATGATGAGTGGATTTAGGTACGACGATTCTAAGTGAAATAAGTCACACAGAAAAGGACACTTCTCATAAGGTGTCACTTATAGAGGGAATGTAAAAACCGTTACACTTCAACTGAATTACAAAACAGAACAGAGTCACACATGCAGAAAACACACTATGGCTGCTTAACGGGAAATGTGAGGTGCGGTGATACATAAAACAAGAGTTTCAAATTAGCTCAGATACCGTTCCATAAACCCAATATGTAATAGACAAGACCTACTCCTTGCTCAGAGAAGTGGACTCAACACGCCCGATTCACCGCACAAGAATATATCTGACTAGTAATAATCTTAAAACCTATGTATTGATATCTCTCTGTTAGTGTGTCAAGTGGGTGTAAAGCGGCATAAACACAGCCGTGAAAAGCAGCTAAACCCCATTATAAAAATAAATTACTTTTAAAAAACCATGAAACAAAGACAGGGAAAGAGAGAGAAATTCTTACACAATTCGTTCAGGGGCTGTGATGCAACCTGGATTGACCATATCTAGACCCACAGCTGGATGAGACATAAGGGTGGACACTCTTGGGGCTGAGAGGTTTGGTGAGGTTGGGTGAGCAAACGCAGACCCTTTAAAGTAATACTGCGTGCTACCCATCGCATGGGTCCCAAATCTCCAGGTTCAAGGGCATCTTCCTACATCAAAAACATGCATGAGAAACCCAGAAGATTTTACACCGTGTGATGGGGAATGGTTTCTAAAACGCACCTCATTTCTCATCTCCTTGTGCTCGGGTTCGCCATTCCAGCCACTTTACTAGCAATCTCCCCACTTGGAGCATCAACACCTTTAACCTCCTGTTCCGTACAGGTTGCAATTTGTCCTGAGGATGAACGGGAAGACGGGGAACCAATGAGAGACTAGCTCTTGGTGTTGGGAAAGGCACAGGTCACTCTATTTTCCCATCAGGAAGAAGAATTAACCACAGGCTCAGGCTGCCCCCGGAACCAGAACAGGGCCTGAAGCCATCCTGCGCTTTTGCGGCCAGCTCCCGAAAAAGCGAGTTGTAAAATGCAGCTTCAGGGCACTGCAATTCACAAAGCTGCACAGTAATAAATGATAACTTTCGTCCACAAATATATTGAGGGAAGGCAAAGACGAGGAATTGAAATCAAGGCAGAATTGCAGGAAACTGATTTCAGGAGGTAGATTCGAATCGCCTTTAAAGCACATGAAAAGCGGCAAAACGTTGACAATGATGCCCTTGGCCAAAAAGGGCGTATGCGTTTTTTCCTGAATATATTCAGGAAAAAACGCATACGCCCTTTTTGGCCAACCAAGCTACCTGGAAAGTCAAATCAGCGCTACAAAGAAGTCTCGCTTCCCATCGGTCAAAAGGGCCATGCTGAAAAAAGTGTCAAAACCAGAAATGCAGGACAGGCCATGGAGAAATGGGAGCCTTGCTACACTGATGGGCGGGATGTAAATTGCCAACAGCCACTCTGGAGAAGTGTACGGTGTGTCCTGAAACATCTAAAAAACACAGCTTAGAGAGCACAGGGCACTTCCACGCATGGGGGTATAAAGTGGGAAAATTAAAAATCAGCAAGACACAAGCACCCCAAAGTTTAGGGCTGCTCTGTTGACAAGGACCTCCACTTCATTCCACCTTAAATATCCCAGGAAAGCGAAAAATGGATAAAAAATTTCAGGTCCATATGTACAATGGAATATCACTCAGCCATGAAATCAATGTCATAAGGCTAGTAGCAGCATGATGAGTGGATTTAGGTACGACGATTCTAAGTGAAATAAGTCACACAGAAAAGGACACTTCTTATAAGGTGTCACTTATAGAGGGAATGTAAAAACCGTTACACTTCAACTGAATTACAAAACAGAACAGAGTCACACATGCAGAAAACACACTATGGCTGCTTAACGGGAAAGGTGAGGTGGGGTGATACATAAAACAAGAGTTTCAAATTAGCTCAGATACCATTCCATAAACACAATATGTAATAGACAAGACCTACTCCTTGCTCAGAGAACTGGACTCAACACGCCCGATTCACCGCACAAGAATATATCTGACTAGTAATAATCTTAAAACCTATGTATTGATATCTCTCTGTTAGTGTGTCAAGTGGCTGTAAAGCGGCATAAACACAGCCGTGAAAAGCAGCTAAACCCCATTATAAAAATAAATTACTTTTAAAAACCCATGAAACAAAGACAGGGAAAGAGAGAGAAATTCTTACACAATTCGTACAGGGGCTGTGATGCAACCTGGATTGACCATATCTAGAACCACAGCTGGATGAGACATAAGGGTGGACACTCTTGGGGCTGAGAGGTTTGGTGAGGTTGGGTGAGCAAACGCAGACCCTTTAAAGTAATACTGCGTGCTACCCATCGCATGGGTCCCAAATCTCCAGGTTCAAGGGCATCTTCCTACATCAAAAACATGCATGAGAAACCCAGAAGATTTTACACCGTGTGATGGGGAAAGGTTTCTAAAACGCACCTCATTTCTCATCTCCTTGTGCTCGGGTTCGCCATTCCAGCCACTTTACTAGCAATCTCCCCACTTGGAGCATCAACACCTTTAACCTCCTGTTCCGTACAGGTTGCAATTTGTCCTGAGGATGAACGGGAAGACGGGGAACCAATGAGAGACTAGCTCTTGGTGTTGGGAAAGGCACAGGTCACTCTATTTTCCCATCAGGAAGAAGAATTAACCACAGGCTCAGGCTGCCCCCGGAACCAGAACAGGGCCTGAAGCCATCCTGCGCTTTTGCGGCCAGCTCCCGAAAAAGCGAGTTGTAAAATGCAGCTTCAGGGCACTGCAATTCACAAAGCTGCACAGTAATAAATGATAACTTTCGTCCACAAATATATTGAGGGAAGGCAAAGACGAGGAATTGAAATCAAGGCAGAATTGCAGGAAACTGATTTCAGGAGGTAGATTCGAATCGCCTTTAAAGCACATGAAAAGCGGCAAAACGTTGACAATGATGCCCTTGGCCAAAAAGGGCGTATGCGTTTTTTCCTGAATATATTCAGGAAAAAACGCATACGCCCTTTTTGGCCAACCAAGCTACCTGGAAAGTCAAATCAGCGCTACAAAGAAGTCTCGCTTCCCATCGGTCAAAAGGGCCATGCTGAAAAAAGTGTCAAAACCAGAAATGCAGGACAGGCCATGGAGAAATGGGAGCCTTGCTACACTGATGGGCGGGATGTAAATTGCCAACAGCCACTCTGGAGAAGTGTACGGTGTGTCCTGAAACATCTAAAAAACACAGCTTAGAGAGCACAGGGCACTTCCACGCATGGGGGTATAAAGTGGGAAAATTAAAAATCAGCAAGACACAAGCACCCCAAAGTTTAGGGCTGCTCTGTTGACAAGGACCTCCACTTCATTCCACCTTAAATATCCCAGGAAAGCGAAAAATGGATAAAAAATTTCAGGTCCATATGTACAATGGAATATCACTCAGCCATGAAATCAATGTCATAAGGCTAGTAGCAGCATGATGAGTGGATTTAGGTACGACGATTCTAAGTGAAATAAGTCACACAGAAAAGGACACTTCTCATAAGGTGTCACTTATAGAGGGAATGTAAAAACCGTTACACTTCAACTGAATTACAAAACAGAACAGAGTCACACATGCAGAAAACACACTATGGCTGCTTAACGGGAAAGGTGAGGTGGGGTGATACATAAAACAAGAGTTTCAAATTAGCTCAGATACCATTCCATAAACACAATATGTAATAGACAAGACCTACTCCTTGCTCAGAGAACTGGACTCAACACGCCCGATTCACCGCACAAGAATATATCTGACTAGTAATAATCTTAAAACCTATGTATTGATATCTCTCTGTTAGTGTGTCAAGTGGCTGTAAAGCGGCATAAACACAGCCGTGAAAAGCAGCTAAACCCCATTATAAAAATAAATTACTTTTAAAAACCCATGAAACAAAGACAGGGAAAGAGAGAGAAATTCTTACACAATTCGTACAGGGGCTGTGATGCAACCTGGATTGACCATATCTAGAACCACAGCTGGATGAGACATAAGGGTGGACACTCTTGGGGCTGAGAGGTTTGGTGAGGTTGGGTGAGCAAACGCAGACCCTTTAAAGTAATACTGCGTGCTACCCATCGCATGGGTCCCAAATCTCCAGGTTCAAGGGCATCTTCCTACATCAAAAACATGCATGAGAAACCCAGAAGATTTTACACCGTGTGATGGGGAAAGGTTTCTAAAACGCACCTCATTTCTCATCTCCTTGTGCTCGGGTTCGCCATTCCAGCCACTTTACTAGCAATCTCCCCACTTGGAGCATCAACACCTTTAACCTCCTGTTCCGTACAGGTTGCAATTTGTCCTGAGGATGAACGGGAAGACGGGGAACCAATGAGAGACTAGCTCTTGGTGTTGGGAAAGGCACAGGTCACTCTATTTTCCCATCAGGAAGAAGAATTAACCACAGGCTCAGGCTGCCCCCGGAACCAGAACAGGGCCTGAAGCCATCCTGCGCTTTTGCGGCCAGCTCCCGAAAAAGCGAGTTGTAAAATGCAGCTTCAGGGCACTGCAATTCACAAAGCTGCACAGTAATAAATGATAACTTTCGTCCACAAATATATTGAGGGAAGGCAAAGACGAGGAATTGAAATCAAGGCAGAATTGCAGGAAACTGATTTCAGGAGGTAGATTCGAATCGCCTTTAAAGCACATGAAAAGCGGCAAAACGTTGACAATGATGCCCTTGGCCAAAAAGGGCGTATGCGTTTTCTCCTGAATATATTCAGGAAAAAACGCATACGCCCTTTTTGGCCAACCAAGCTACCTGGAAAGTCAAATCAGCGCTACAAAGAAGTCTCGCTTCCCATCGGTCAAAAGGGCCATGCTGAAAAAAGTGTCAAAACCAGAAATGCAGGACAGGCCATGGAGAAATGGGAGCCTTGCTACACTGATGGGCGGGATGTAAATTGCCAACAGCCACTCTGGAGAAGTGTACGGTGTGTCCTGAAACATCTAAAAAACACAGCTTAGAGAGCACAGGGCACTTCCACGCATGGGGATATAAAGTGGGAAAATTAAAAATCAGCAAGACACAAGCACCCCAAAGTTTAGGGCTGCTCTGTTGACAAGGACCTCCACTTCATTCCACCTTAAATATCCCAGGAAAGCGAAAAATGGATAAAAAATTTCAGGTCCAAATGTACAATGGAATATCACTCAGCCATGAAATCAATGTCATAAGGCTAGTAGCAGCATGATGAGTGGATTTAGGTACGACGATTCTAAGTGAAATAAGTCACACAGAAAAGGACACTTCTCATAAGGTGTCACTTATAGAGGGAATGTAAAAACCGTTACACTTCAACTGAATTACAAAACTGAACAGAGTCACACATGCAGAAAACACACTATGGCTGCTTAACGGGAAAGGTGAGGTGGGGTGATACATAAAACAAGAGTTTCAAATTAGCTCAGATACCATTCCATAAACACAATATGTAATAGACAAGACCTACTCCTTGCTCAGAGAACTGGACTCAACACGCCCGATTCACCGCACAAGAATATATCTGACTAGTAATAATCTTAAAACCTATGTATTGATATCTCTCTGTTAGTGTGTCAAGTGGGTGTAAAGCGGCATAAACACAGCCGTGAAAAGCAGCTAAACCCCATTATAAAAATAAATTACTTTTAAAAACCCATGAAACAAAGACAGGGAAAGAGAGAGAAATTCTTACACAATTCGTTCAGGGGCTGTGATGCAACCTGGATTGACCATATCTAGACCCACAGCTGGATGAGACATATGGGTGGACACTCTTGGGGCTGAGAAGTTTGGTGAGGTTGGGTGAGCAAACGCAGACCCTTTAAAGTAATACTGCGTGGTACCCATCGCATGGGTCCCAAATCTCCAGGTTCAAGGGCATCTTCCTACATCAAAAACATGCATGAGAAACCCAGAAGATTTTACACCGTGTGATGGGGAAAGGTTTCTAAAACGCACCTCATTTCTCATCTCCTTGTGCTCGGGTTCGCCATTCCAGCCACTTTACTAGCAATCTCCCCACTTGGAGCATCAACACCTTTAACCTCCTGTTCCGTACAGGTTGCAATTTGTCCTGAGGATGAACGGGAAGACGGGGAACCAATGAGAGACTAGCTCTTGGTGTTGGGACAGGCACAGGTCACTCTATTTTCCCATCAGGAAGAAAAATTAACCACAGGCTCAGGCTGCCCCCAGAACCAGAACAGGGCCTGAAGCCATCCTGCGCTTTTGCGGCCAGCTCCCGAAAAAGCGAGTTGTAAAATGCAGCTTCAGGGCACTGCAATTCACAAAGCTGCACAGTAATAAATGATAACTCTCGTCCACAAATATATTGAGGGAAGGCAAAGACGAGGAATTGAAATCAAGGCAGAATTGCAGGAAACTGATTTCAGGAGGTAGATTCGAATCGCCTTTAAAGCACATGAAAAGCGGCAAAACGTTGACAATGATGCCCTTGGCCAAAAAGGGCGTATGCGTTTTTTCCTGAATATATTCAGGAAAAAACGCATACGCCCTTTTTGGCCAACCAAGCTACCTGGAAAGTCAAATCAGCGCTACAAAGAAGTCTCGCTTCCCATCGGTCAAAAGGGCCATGCTGAAAAAAGTGTCAAAACCAGAAATGCAGGACAGGCCATGGAGAAATGGGAGCCTTGCTACACTGATGGGCGGGATGTAAATTGCCAACAGCCACTCTGGAGAAGTGTACGGTGTGTCCTGAAACATCTAAAAAACACAGCTTAGAGAGCACAGGGCACTTCCACGCATGGGGATATAAAGTGGGAAAATTAAAAATCAGCAAGACACAAGCACCCCAAAGTTTAGGGCTGCTCTGTTGACAAGGACCTCCACTTCATTCCACCTTAAATATCCCAGGAAAGCGAAAAATGGATACAAAAGTTGTGGTCCTTATGTACAATGGAATATCACTCAGCCATGAAATCAATGTCATAAGGCTAGTAGCAGCATGATGAGTGGATTTAGGTACGACGATTCTAAGTGAAATAAGTCACACAGAAAAGGACACTTCTCATAAGGTGTCACTTATAGAGGGAATGTATAAACCGTTACACTTGAACTGAATTACAAAACAGAACAGAGTCACACATGCAGAAAACACACTATAGCTGCTTAACGGGAAAGGTGAGGTGGGGTGATACATAAAACAAGAGTTTCAAATTAGCTCAGATACCGTTCCATAAACCCAATATGTAATAGACAAGACCTACTCCTTGCTCAGAGACCTGGACTCAACACGCCCGATTCACCGCAAAGGAATATATCTGACTAGTAATAATCTTAAAACCTATGTATTGATATCTCTCTGTTAGTGTGTCAAGTGGGTGTAAAGCGGCATAAACACAGCCGTGAAAAGCAGCTAAACCCCATTATAAAAATAAATTACTTTTCAAAACCCATGAAACAAAGACAGTGAAAGAGAGAGAAATTCTTACACAATTCGTTCAGGGGCTGTGATGCAACCTGGATTGACCATATCTAGACCCACAGCTGGATGATACATAAGGGTGGACACTCTTGGGGCTGAGAGGTTTGGTGAGGTTGGGTGAGCAAACACAGACCCTTTAAAGTAATACTGCGTGCTACCCATCGCATGGGTCCCAAATCTCCATGTTCAAGGGCATCTTCCTACATGGAAAACATGCATGAGAAACCCAGAAGATGGTACACCGTGTGATGGGGAAACGTTTCTAAAACGCACCTCATTTCTCATCTCCTTGTGCTCGGGTTCGCCATTCCAGCCACTTTACTAGCAATCTCCCCACTTGGAGCATCAGCACCTTTAAGCTCCTCTTCCGTACAGGTTGCAATTTGTCCTGAGGATGAACGGGAAGACAGGGAACCAATGAGAGACTAGCTCTTGGTGTTGGGACAGGCACAGGTCACTCTATTTTCCCATCAGGAAGAAGAATTAACCACAGGCTCAGCCTGCCCCCGGAACCACAACAGGGCCTGAAGCCATCCTGCGCTTTTGCGGCCAGCTCCCGAAAAAGCGAGTTGTAAAATGGAGCTTCAGGGCACTGCAATTCACAAACCTGCACAGTTATAAATGATAACTCTCGTCCACAAATATATTGAGGGAAGGCAAAGATGAGGAATTGAAATCAAGGCAGAATTGCAGGAAACAGATTTCAGGAGGTAGATTCGAATCGCCTCTAAAGCACCTGAAAAGCGGCAATACGTTGACAATGATGCCCTTGGCCAAAAAGGGCGTATGCGTTTTTTCCTGAATATATTCAGGAAAAAACGCATACGCCCTTTTTGGCCAACCAAGCTACCTGGAAAGGCAAATCAGCGCTACAAAGAAGTCTCGCTTCTCATCGGTCAAAAGGGCCATGCTGAAAAAAGTGTCAAAACCAGAAACGCAGGACAGGCCATGGAGAAATGGGAGCCTTGCTACACTGATGGGTGGGATGTAAATTGCCAACAGCCACTCTGGAGAAGTGTACGGTGTGTCCTGAAACATCTAAAAAACACAGCTTAGAGAGCATAGGGCACTTCCATGCATGGGGGAATAAAGTGGGAAAATTATAAATCAGCAAGACACAAGCACTCCAAAGTTTAGGGCTGCTCTGTTGACAAGGACCTCCACTTCATTCCGCCTTAAATATCCCAGGAAAGCGAAAAATGGATAAAAAATTGGAGGTCCATATGTACAATGGAATATCACTCAGCCATGAAATCAATGTCATAAGGCTAGTAGCAGCATGATGAGTGGATTTAGGTACGACGATTCTAAGTGAAATAAGTCACACAGAAAAGGACACTTCTCATAAGGTGTCACTTATAGAGGGAATGTAAAAACCGTTACACTTGAACTGAATTACAAAACAGAACAGAGTCACACATGCAGAAAACACACTATGGCTGCTTAACGGGAAAGGTGAGGTGGGGTGATACATAAAACAAGAGTTTCAAATTAGCTCAGATACCGTTCCATAAACCCAATATGTAATAGACAAGACCTACTCCTTGCTCAGAGAACTGGACTCAACACGCCCGATTCACCGCACAAGAATATATCTGACTAGTAATAATCTTAAAACCTATGTATTGATATCTCTCTGTTAGTGTGTCAAGTGTGTGTAAAGCGGCATAAACACAGCCGTGCAAAGCAGCTAAACCCCATTATAAAAATAAATTACTTTTAAAAACCCATGAAACAAAGACAGTGAAAGAGAGAGAAATTCTTACACAATTTGTTCAGGGTCTGTAATGCCACCTGGATTAACCATATCTAGACCCACAGCTGGATGAGACATAAGGGTGGACACTCTTGGGGCTGAGAGGTTTGGTGAGGTTGGGTGAGCAAACGCAGACCCTTTAAAGTAATACTGCGTGCTACCCATCGCATGGGTCCCAAATCTCCAGGTTCAAGGGCATCTTCCTACATCGAAAACATGCATGAGAAACCCAGAAGATGGTACACCGTGTGATGGGGAAAGGTTTCTAAAACGCACCTCATTTCTCATCTCCTTGTGCTTGGGTTCGCCATTCCAGCCACATTACTAGCAATCTCCCTACTTGGAGCATCAGCAGCTTTAACCTCCTGTTCCATACAGGTTGCAATTGGTCCTGAGGATGAACGGGAAGACGGGGAACCAATGAGAGACTAGCTCTTGGTGTTGGGACAGGCACAGGTCACTCTATTTTCCCATCAGGAAGAAGAATTAACCACAGGCTCAGCCTGCCCCCTGGAACCAGAACAGGGCCTGAAGCCATCCGGCGCTTTTGCGGCCAGCTCCCGAAAAAGCGAGTTGTAAAATGGAGCTTCAGGGCACTGCAATTCACAAACTTGCAGAGTTATAAATGATAACTCTCGTCCACAAATATATTGAGGGAAGGCAAAGATGAGGAATTGAAATCAAGGCAGAATTGCAGGAAACAGATTTCAGGAGGTAGATTCGAATCGCATCTAAAGCACATGAAAAGCGGCAAAACGTTGACAATGATGCCCTTGGCCAAAAAGGGCGTATGCGTTTTTTCCTGAATATATTCAGGAAAAAACGCATACGCCCTTTTTGGCCAACCAAGCAACCTGGAAAGGCAAATCAGCGCTACAAAGAAGTCTCGCTTCCCATCGGTCAAAAGGGCCATGCTGAAAAAAGTTTCAAAACCAGAAATGCAGGACAGGCCATGGAGAAATGGGAGCCTTGCTACACTGATGGGCGGGATGTAAATTGCCAACAGCCACTCTGGAGAAGTGTACGGTGTGTCCTGAAACATCTAAAAAACACAGCTTAGAGACCATAGGGCACTTCCACGCATGGGGGTATAAAGTGGGAAAATTAAAAATCAGCAAGACACAAGCACCCCAAAGTTTAGGGCTGCTCTGTTGACAAGGACCTCCACTTCATTCCACCTTAAATATCGCAGGAAAGCGAAAAATGGATAAAAAATTTGTGATCCTTATGTACAATGGAATATCACTCAGCCATGAAATCAATGTCATAAGGCTAGTAGCAGCATGATGAGTGGATTTAGGTACGACGATTCTAAGTGAAATAAGTCACACAGAAAAGGACACTTCTCATAAGGTGTCACTTATAGAGGGAATGTAAAAACCGTTACACTTGAACTGAATTACAAAACAGAACAGAGTCACACATGCAGAAAACACACTATGGCTGCTAAACGGGAAAGGTGAGGTGGGGTGATACATAAAACAAGAGTTTCAAATTAGCTCAGATACCGTTCCATAAACCCAATATGTAATAGACAAGACCTACTCCTTGCTCAGAGAACTGGACTCAACACGCCCGATTCACCGCACAAGAATATATCTGACTAGTAATAATCTTAAAACCTATGTATTGATATCTCTCTGTTAGTGTGTCAAGTGGGTGTAAAGCGGCATAAACACAGCCGTGAAAAGCAGCTAAACCCATTATAAAAATAAATTACTTTTAAAAACCCATGAAACAAAGACAGTGAAAGAGAGAGAAATTCTTACACAATTAGTTCAGGGGCTGTGATGCAACCTGGATTGACCATATCTAGACCCACAGCTGGATGAGATATAAGGGTGGACACTCTTGGGGCTGAGAGGTTTGGTGAGGTTGGGTGAGCAAACGCAGACCCTTTAAAGTAATACTGCGTGCTACCCATCGCATGGGTCCCAAATCTCCAGGTTCAAGGGCATCTTCCTACATCAAAAACAGGCATGAGAAACCCAGAAGATGGTACACCGTGTGAGGGGGAAAGGCTTCTAAAACGCACCTCATTTCTCATCTCCTTGTGCTCGGGTTTGCCATTCCAGCCACTTTACTAGCAATCTCCCCACTTGGAGCATCAGCACCTTTAACCTCCTGTTCCGTACAGGTTGCAATTTGTCCTGAGGATGAACGGGAAGACGGGGAACCAATGAGAGACTAACTCTTGGTGTTGGGACAGGCACAGGTCACTCTATTTTCCAATCAGGAAGAAGAATTAACCACAGGCTCAGCCTGCCCCCCGGAACCAGAACAGGGCCTGAAGCCATCCTGCGCTTTTGCGGCCAGCTCCCGAAAAAGCGAGTTGTAAAATGGAGCTTCAGGGCACTGCAATTCACAAACCTGCACAGTTATAAATGATAACTCTCTTCCACAAATATATTGAGGGTAGGCAAAGATGAGGAATTGAAATCAAGGCAGAATTGCAGGAAACAGATTTGAGGAGGTAGATTCGAATCGCCTTTAAAGCACATGAAATGCGGCAAAACGTTGACAATGATGCCCTTGGCCAAAAAGGGCGTATGCGATTTTTCCTGAATATATTAAGGAAAAAACGCATACGCCCTTTTTGTCCAACAAAGCAACCTGGAAAGGCAAATCAGAGCTACAAAGAAGTCACGCTTCCCATCGGTCAAAAGGGCCATGCTGAAAAAAGTGTCAAAACCAGAAATGCAGGACAGGCCATGGAGAAATGGGAGCCTTGCTACACTGATGGGCGGGATGTAAATTGCCAACAGCCACTCTGGAGAAGTGTACGGTGTGTCCTGAAACATCTAAAAAACACAGCTTAGAGAGCATAGGGCACTTCCACGCATGGGGGTATAAAGTGGGAAAATTAAAAATCAGCAAGACACAAGCACCCCAAAGTTTAGGGCTGCTCTGTTGACAAGGACCTCCACTTCATTCCACCTTAAATATCCCAGGAAAGCGAAAAATGGATACAAAAGTTGTGGTCGGTATGTACAATGGAATATCACTCAGCCATGAAATCAATGTCATAAGGCTAGTAGCAGCATGATGAGTGGATTTAGGTATGATGATTCTAAGTGAAATAAGTCACACAGAAAAGGACACTTCTCATAAGGTGTCACTTAAAGAGGGAATGTAAAAACCGTTACACATGAAATGAATTACAAAACAGAACACAGTCACACATGCAGAAAACACACTATGGCTGCTTAACGGGAAAGGTGAGGTGGGGTGATACATAAAACAAGAGTTTCAAATTAGCTCAGATACCATTCCATAAACCCAATATGTAATAGACAAGACCTACTCCTTGCTCAGAGAACTGGACTCAACACGCCCGATTCACCGCACAAGAATATATCTGACTAGTAATAATCTTAAAACCTATGTATTGATATCTCTCTGTTAGTGTGTCAAGTGGGTGTGAAGCGTAATAAACACAGCCGTGAAAAGCATCTAAACCCCATTATAAAAATAAATTACTTTTAAAAACCCATGAAACAAAGACAGTAAAAGAGAGAGAAATTCTTACACAATTCGTTCAGGGGCTGTGATGCAACCTGGATTGACCATATCTAGACCCACAGCTGGATGAGACATAAGGGTGGACACTCTTGGGGCTGAGAGGTTTGGTGAGGTTGGGTGAGCAAACGCAGACCCTTTAAAGTAATACTGCGTGCTACCCATCGCATGGGTCCCAAATCACCAGGTTCAAGGGCATCTTCCTACATCGAAAACATGAATGAGAAACCGAGAAGATGGTACACCGTGTGATGGGGAAAGGTTTCTAAAACGCACCTCATTTCTCATCTCCTTGTGCTCGGGTTCGCCATTCCAGCCACTTTACTAGCAATCTCCCCACTTGGAGCATCAGCACCTTTAACCTCCTGTTCCGTACAGGTTGCAATTTGTCCTGAGGATGAACGGGAAGACTGGGAACCAATGAGAGACTAGCTCTTGGTGTTGGGACAGGCACAGGTCACTCTATTTTCCCATCAGGAAGAAGAATTAACCACACGCTCAGCCTGCCCCCCGGAACCAGAACAGGGCCTGAAGCCATCCTGCGCTTTTGCGGCCAGCTCCCGAAAAAGCGAGTTGTAAAATGGAGCTTCAGGGCACTGCAATTCACAAACTTGCAGAGTTATAAATGATAACTCTCGTCCACAAATATATTGAGGGAAGGCAAAGATGAGGAATTGAAATCAAGGCAGAATTGCAGGAAACAGATTTCAGGAGGTAGATTCGAATCGCCTCTAAAGCACATGAAAAGCGGCAAAACGTTGACAATGATGCCCTTGGCCAAAAAGGGCGTAGGCGTTTTTTCCTGAATATATTCAGGAAAAAACGCCTACGCCCTTTTTGGCCAACCAAGCAACCTGGAAAGGCAAATCAGCGCTACAAAGAAGTCTCGCTTCCCATCGGTCAAAAGGGCCATGCTGAAAAAAGTTTCAAAACCAGAAATGCAGGACAGGCCATGGAGAAATGGGAGCCTTGCTACACTGATGGGCGGGATGTAAATTGCCAACAGCCACTCTGGAGAAGTGTACGGTGTGTCCTGAAACATCTAAAAAACACAGCTTAGAGAGCATAGGGCACTTCCACGCATGGCTGTATAAAGTGGGAAAATTAAAAATCAGCAAGACACAAGCACCCCAAAGTTTAGGGCTGCTCTGTTGACAAGGACCTCCACTTCATTCCACCTTAAATATCCAAGGAAAGCGAAAAATGGATAAAAAATTTGTGGTCCTTATGTACAATGGAATATCACTCAGCAATGAAATCAATGTCATAAGGCTAGTAGCAGCATGATGAGTGGATTTAGGTACGACGATTCTAAGTGAAATAATTCACACAGAAAAGGACACTTCTCATAAGGTGTCACTTATAGAGGGAATGTAAAAACCGTTACACTTGAACTGAATTACAAAACAGAACAGAGTCACACATGCAGAAAACACACTATGGCTGCTAAACGGGAAAGGTGAGGTGGGGTGATACATAAAACAAGAGTTTCAAATTAGCTCAGATACCGTTCCATAAACCCAATATGTAATAGACAAGACCTACTCCTTGCTCAGAGAACTGGACTCAACACGCCCGATTCACCGCTCAAGAATATATCTGACTAGTAATAATCTTAAAACCTATGTATTGATATCTCTCTGTTAGTGTGTCAAGTGGGTGTAAAGCGGCATAAACACAGCCGTGAAAAGCAGCTAAACCCCATTATAAAAATAAATTACTTTTAAAAACCCATGAAACAAAGACAGTGAAAGAGAGAGAAATTTTTACACAATTTGTTCAGGGTCTGTAATGCCACCTGGATTGACCATATCTAGACCCACAGCTGGATGAGACATAAGGGTGGACACTCTTGGGGCTGAGAGGTTTGGTGAGGTTGTGTGAGCAAACGCAGACCCTTTAAAGTAATACTGCGTGCTACCCATCGCATGGGTCCCAAATCTCCAGGTTCAAGGGCATCTTCCTCCATCGAAAACATGCATGAGAAACCCAGAAGATGGTACACCGTGTGATGGGGAAAGGTTTCTAAAACGCACCTCATTTCTCATCTCCTTGTGCTTGGGTTCGCCATTCCAGCCACTTTACTAGCAATCTCCCTACTTGGAGCATCAGCACCTTTAACCTCCTGTTCCATACAGGTTGCAATTTGTCCTGAGGATGAACGGGAAGACGGGGAACCAATGAGAGACTAGCTCTTGGTGTTGGGACAGGCACAGGTCACTCTATTTTCCCATCAGGAAGAAGAATTAACCACAGGCTCAGCCTGCCCACTGGAACCAGAACAGGGCCTGAAGCCATCCTGCGCTTTTGCGGCCAGCTCCCGAAAAAGCGAGTTGTAAAATGGAGCTTCAGGGCACTGCAATTCACAAACTTGCAGAATTATAAATGATAACTCTCGTCCACAAATATATTGAGGGAAGGCAAAGATGAGGAATTGAAATCAAGGCAGAATTGCAGGAAACAGATTTCAGGAGGTAGATTCGAATCGCCTCTAAAGCACATAAAAAGCGGCAAAACGTTGACAATGATGCCCTTGGCCAAAAAGGGCGTATGCGTTTTTTCCTGAATATATTCAGGAAAAAACGCATACGCCCTTTTTGGCCAACCAAGCAACCTGGAAAGGCAAATCAGCGCTACAAAGAAGTCTCGCTTCCCATCGTTCAAAAGGGCCATGCTGAAAAAAGTTTCAAAACCAGAAATGCAGGACAGGCCATGGAGAAATGGGAGCCTTGCTACACTGATGGGCGGGATGTAAATTGCCAACAGCCACTCTGGAGAAGTGTACGGTGTGTCCTGAAACATCTAAAAAACACAGCTTAGAGAGCATAGGGCACTTCCACGCATAGGGGGTATAAAGTGGGAAAATTAAAAATCAGCAAGACACAAGAACCCCAAAGTTTAGGGCTCCTCTGTTGACAAGGACCTCCACTTCATTCCACCTTAAATATCCCAGGAAAGCGAAAAATGGATACAAAAGTTGTGGTCCTAATGTACAATGGAATATCACTCAGCCATGAAATCAATGTCATAAGGCTAGTAGCAGCATGATGAGTGGATTTAGGTACGACGATTCTAAGTGAAATAAGTCACACAGAAAAGGACACTTCTCATAAGGTGTCACTTATAGAGGGAATGTAAAAACCGTTACACTTGAACTGAATTACAAAACAGAATAGAGTCACACATGCAGAAATCACACTATGGCTGCTTAACGGGAAATGTGAGGTGCGGTGATACATAAAACAAGAGTTTCAAATTAGCTCAGATACCGTTCCATAAACCCAATATGTAATAGACAAGACCTACTCCTTGCTCAGAGAAGTGGACTCAACACGCCCGATTCACCGCAAAGGAATATATCTGACTAGTAACAATCTTAAAACCTATGTATTGATATCTCTCTGTTAGTGTGACAATTGGGTGTAAAGCGGCATAAACACAGCCATGAAAAGCAGCTAAACCCCATTATAAAAATAAATTACTTTTCAAAACCCATGAAACAAAGACAGTGAAAGAGAGAGAAATTCTTACACAATTCGTTCAGAGTCTGTGATGCAACCTGGGTTGACCATATCTAGACCCACAGCTGGATGAGACATAAGGGTGGACACTCTTGGGGCTCAGAGGTTTGGTGAGGTTGGGTGAGCAAACGCAGACCCTTTAAAGTAATACTGCGTGCTACCCATCGCATGGGTCCCAAATCTCCAGGTTCAAGGGCATCTTCCTACATCGAAAACATGCATGAAAAACCCAGAAGATGGTACACCGTGTGATGGGGAAAGGTTTCTAAAACGCACCTCATTTCTCATCTCCTTGTGCTCGGGTTCGCCATTCCAGCCACTTTACTAGCAATCTCCCTACTTGGAGCATCAGCACCTTTGACCTCCTCTTCCATACAGGTTGCAATTTGTCCTGAGGATGAACGGGAAGACGGGGAACCAATGAGAGACTAGCTCTTGGTGTTGGGACAGGCACAGGTCACTCTATTTTCCCATCAGGAAGAAGAATTAACCACAGGCTCAGCCTGCCCCTGGAACCAGAACAGGGCCTGAAGCCATCCTGCGCTTTTGCGGCCAGCTCCCGAAAAAGCGAGTTGTAAAATGGAGCTTCAGGGCACTGCAATTCACAAAGCTGAACAGTTATAAATGATAACTCTTGTCCACAAATATATTGAGGGAAGGCAAAGACGAGGAATTGAAATCAAGGCAGAATTGCAGGAAACAGATTTCAGGAGGTAGATTCGAATTGCCTCTAAAGCACATGAAAAGGGGCAATACGTTGACAATGATGCCCTTGGCCAAAAAGGGCGTATGCGTTTTTTCCTGAATATATTCAGGAAAAAACGCATACGCCCTTTTTGGCCAACCAAGCAACCTGGAAAGGCAAATCAGCGCTACAAAGAAGTCTCGCTTCCCATCGGTCAAAAGGGCCATGCTGAAAAAAGTGTCAAAACCAGAAATGCAGGACAGGCCATGGAGAAATGGGAGCCTTGCTACACTGATGGGTGGGATGTAAATTGCCAACAGCCACTCTGGAGAAGTGTACGGTGTTTCCTGAAACATCTAACAAACACAGCTTAGAGAGCATAGGGCACTTCCATGCATGGGGGTATAAAGTGGGAAAATTATAAATCAGCAAGACACAAGCACCCCAAAGTTTAGGGCTGCTCTGTTGACAAGGACCTCCACTTCATTCCGCCTTAAATATCCCAGGAAAGCGAAAAATGGATAAAAAATTGGAGGTCCATATGTACAATGGAATATCAATCAGCCATGAAATCAATGTCATAAGGCTAGTAGCAGCATGATGAGTGGATTTAGGTACGACGATTCTAAGTGAAATAAGTCACACAGAAAAGGACACTTCTCATAAGGTGTCACTTATAGAGGGAATGTAAAAACCGTTACACTTCAACTGAATTACAAAACAGAACAGAGTCACACATGCAGAAAACACACTATGGCTGCTTAACGGGAAATGTGAGGTGCGGTGATACATAAAACAAGAGTTTCAAATTAGCTCAGATACCGTTCCATAAACCCAATATGTAATAGACAAGACCTACTCCTTGCTCAGAGAAGTGGACTCAACACGCCCGATTCACCGCACAAGAATATATCTGACTAGTAATAATCTTAAAACCTATGTATTGATATCTCTCTGTTAGTGTGTCAAGTGGGTGTAAAGCGGCATAAACACAGCCGTGAAAAGCAGCTAAACCCCATTATAAAAATAAATTACTTTTAAAAAACCATGAAACAAAGACAGGGAAAGAGAGAGAAATTCTTACACAATTCGTTCAGGGGCTGTGATGCAACCTGGATTGACCATATCTAGACCCACAGCTGGATGAGACATAAGGGTGGACACTCTTGGGGCTGAGAGGTTTGGTGAGGTTGGGTGAACAAACGCAGACCCTTTAAAGTAATACTGCGTGCTACCCATCGCATGGGTCCCAAATCTCCAGGTTCAAGGGCATCTTCCTACATCAAAAACATGCATGAGAAACCCAGAAGATTTTACACCGTGTGATGGGGAAAGGTTTCTAAAACGCACCTCATTTCTCATCTCCTTGTGCTCGGGTTCGCCATTCCAGCCACTTTACTAGCAATCTCCCCACTTGGAGCATCAACACCTTTAACCTCCTGTTCCGTACAGGTTGCAATTTGTCCTGAGGATGAACGGGAAGACGGGGAACCAATGAGAGACTAGCTCTTGGTGTTGGGAAAGGCACAGGTCACTCTATTTTCCCATCAGGAAGAAGAATTAACCACAGGCTCAGGCTGCCCCCGGAACCAGAACAGGGCCTGAAGCCATCCTGCGCTTTTGCGGCCAGCTCCCGAAAAAGCGAGTTGTAAAATGCAGCTTCAGGGCACTGCAATTCACAAAGCTGCACAGTAATAAATGATAACTTTCGTCCACAAATATATTGAGGGAAGGCAAAGACGAGGAATTGAAATCAAGGCAGAATTGCAGGAAACTGATTTCAGGAGGTAGATTCGAATCGCCTTTAAAGCACATGAAAAGCGGCAAAACGTTGACAATGATGCCCTTGGCCAAAAAGGGCGTATGCGTTTTTTCCTGAATATATTCAGGAAAAAACGCATACGCCCTTTTTGGCCAACCAAGCTACCTGGAAAGTCAAATCAGCGCTACAAAGAAGTCTCGCTTCCCATCGGTCAAAAGGGCCATGCTGAAAAAAGTGTCAAAACCAGAAATGCAGGACAGGCCATGGAGAAATGGGAGCCTTGCTACACTGATGGGCGGGATGTAAATTGCCAACAGCCACTCTGGAGAAGTGTACGGTGTGTCCTGAAACATCTAAAAAACACAGCTTAGAGAGCACAGGGCACTTCCACGCATGGGGGTATAAAGTGGGAAAATTAAAAATCAGCAAGACACAAGCACCCCAAAGTTTAGGGCTGCTCTGTTGACAAGGACCTCCACTTCATTCCACCTTAAATATCCCAGGAAAGCGAAAAATGGATAAAAAATTTCAGGTCCATATGTACAATGGAATATCACTCAGCCATGAAATCAATGTCATAAGGCTAGTAGCAGCATGATGAGTGGATTTAGGTACGACGATTCTAAGTGAAATAAGTCACACAGAAAAGGACACTTCTCATAAGGTGTCACTTATAGAGGGAATGTAAAAACCGTTACACTTCAACTGAATTACAAAACAGAACAGAGTCACACATGCAGAAAACACACTATGGCTGCTTAACGGGAAAGGTGAGGTGGGGTGATACATAAAACAAGAGTTTCAAATTAGCTCAGATACCATTCCATAAACACAATATGTAATAGACAAGACCTACTCCTTGCTCAGAGAACTGGACTCAACACGCCCGATTCACCGCACAAGAATATATCTGACTAGTAATAATCTTAAAACCTATGTATTGATATCTCTCTGTTAGTGTGTCAAGTGGCTGTAAAGCGGCATAAACACAGCCGTGAAAAGCAGCTAAACCCCATTATAAAAATAAATTACTTTTAAAAACCCATGAAACAAAGACAGGGAAAGAGAGAGAAATTCTTACACAATTCGTACAGGGGCTGTGATGCAACCTGGATTGACCATATCTAGAACCACAGCTGGATGAGACATAAGGGTGGACACTCTTGGGGCTGAGAGGTTTGGTGAGGTTGGGTGAGCAAACGCAGACCCTTTAAAGTAATACTGCGTGCTACCCATCGCATGGGTCCCAAATCTCCAGGTTCAAGGGCATCTTCCTACATCAAAAACATGCATGAGAAACCCAGAAGATTTTACACCGTGTGATGGGGAAAGGTTTCTAAAACGCACCTCATTTCTCATCTCCTTGTGCTCGGGTTCGCCATTCCAGCCACTTTACTAGCAATCTCCCCACTTGGAGCATCAACACCTTTAACCTCCTGTTCCGTACAGGTTGCAATTTGTCCTGAGGATGAACGGGAAGACGGGGAACCAATGAGAGACTAGCTCTTGGTGTTGGGAAAGGCACAGGTCACTCTATTTTCCCATCAGGAAGAAGAATTAACCACAGGCTCAGGCTGCCCCCGGAACCAGAACAGGGCCTGAAGCCATCCTGCGCTTTTGCGGCCAGCTCCCGAAAAAGCGAGTTGTAAAATGCAGCTTCAGGGCACTGCAATTCACAAAGCTGCACAGTAATAAATGATAACTTTCGTCCACAAATATATTGAGGGAAGGCAAAGACGAGGAATTGAAATCAAGGCAGAATTGCAGGAAACTGATTTCAGGAGGTAGATTCGAATCGCCTTTAAAGCACATGAAAAGCGGCAAAACGTTGACAATGATGCCCTTGGCCAAAAAGGGCGTATGCGTTTTTTCCTGAATATATTCAGGAAAAAACGCATACGCCCTTTTTGGCCAACCAAGCTACCTGGAAAGTCAAATCAGCGCTACAAAGAAGTCTCGCTTCCCATCGGTCAAAAGGGCCATGCTGAAAAAAGTGTCAAAACCAGAAATGCAGGACAGGCCATGGAGAAATGGGAGCCTTGCTACACTGATGGGCGGGATGTAAATTGCCAACAGCCACTCTGGAGAAGTGTACGGTGTGTCCTGAAACATCTAAAAAACACAGCTTAGAGAGCACAGGGCACTTCCACGCATGGGGGTATAAAGTGGGAAAATTAAAAATCAGCAAGACACAAGCACCCCAAAGTTTAGGGCTGCTCTGTTGAGAAGGACCTCCACTTCATTCCACCTTAAATATCCCAGGAAAGCGAAAAATGGATAAAAAATTTCAGGTCCATATGTACAATGGAATATCACTCAGCCATGAAATCAATGTCATAAGGCTAGTAGCAGCATGATGAGTGGATTTAGGTACGACGATTCTAAGTGAAATAAGTCACACAGAAAAGGACACTTCTCATAAGGTGTCACTTATAGAGGGAATGTAAAAACCGTTACACTTCAACTGAATTACAAAACAGAACAGAGTCACACATGCAGAAAACACACTATGGCTGCTTAACGGGAAAGGTGAGGTGGGGTGATACATAAAACAAGAGTTTCAAATTAGCTCAGATACCATTCCATAAACACAATATGTAATAGACAAGACCTACTCCTTGCTCAGAGAACTGGACTCAACACGCCCGATTCACCGCACAAGAATATATCTGACTAGTAATAATCTTAAAACCTATGTATTGATATCTCTCTGTTAGTGTGTCAAGTGGCTGTAAAGCGGCATAAACACAGCCGTGAAAAGCAGCTAAACCCCATTATAAAAATAAATTACTTTTAAAAACCCATGAAACAAAGACAGGGAAAGAGAGAGAAATTCTTACACAATTCGTACAGGGGCTGTGATGCAACCTGGATTGACCATATCTAGAACCACAGCTGGATGAGACATAAGGGTGGACACTCTTGGGGCTGAGAGGTTTGGTGAGGTTGGGTGAGCAAACGCAGACCCTTTAAAGTAATACTGCGTGCTACCCATCGCATGGGTCCCAAATCTCCAGGTTCAAGGGCATCTTCCTACATCAAAAACATGCATGAGAAACCCAGAAGATTTTACACCGTGTGATGGGGAAAGGTTTCTAAAACGCACCTCATTTCTCATCTCCTTGTGCTCGGGTTCGCCATTCCAGCCACTTTACTAGCAATCTCCCCACTTGGAGCATCAACACCTTTAACCTCCTGTTCCGTACAGGTTGCAATTTGTCCTGAGGATGAACGGGAAGACGGGGAACCAATGAGAGACTAGCTCTTGGTGTTGGGAAAGGCACAGGTCACTCTATTTTCCCATCAGGAAGAAGAATTAACCACAGGCTCAGGCTGCCCCCGGAACCAGAACAGGGCCTGAAGCCATCCTGCGCTTTTGCGGCCAGCTCCCGAAAAAGCGAGTTGTAAAATGCAGCTTCAGGGCACTGTAATTCACAAAGCTGCACAGTAATAAATGATAACTCTCGTCCACAAATATATTGAGGGAAGGCAAAGACGAGGAATTGAAATCAAGGCAGAATTGCAGGAAACTGATTTCAGGAGGTAGATACGAATCGCCTTTATAGCACATGAAAAGCGGCAAAACGTTGACAATAATGCCCTTGGCCAAAAAGGGCGTATGCGTTTTTTCCTGAATATATTCAGGAAAAAACGCATACGCCCTTTTTGGCCAACCAAGCTACCTGGAAAGTCAAATCAGCGCTACAAAGAAGTCTCGCTTCCCATCGGTCAAAAGGGCCATGCTGAAAAAAGTGTCAAAACCAGAAATGCAGGACAGGCCATGGAGAAATGGGAGCCTTGCTACACTGATGGGCGGGATGTAAATTGCCAACAGCCACTCTGGAGAAGTGTACGGTGTGTCCTGAAACATCTAAAAAACACAGCTTAGAGAGCACAGGGCACTTCCACGCATGGGGGTATAAAGTGGGAAAATTAAAAATCAGCAAGACACAAGCACCCCAAAGTTTAGGGCTGCTCTGTTGAGAAGGACCTCCACTTCATTCCACCTTAAATATCCCAGGAAAGCGAAAAATGGATAAAAAATTTCAGGTCCATATGTACAATGGAATATCACTCAGCCATGAAATCAATGTCATAAGGCTAGTAGCAGCATGATGAGTGGATTTAGGTACGACGATTCTAAGTGAAATAAGTCACACAGAAAAGGACACTTCTCATAAGGTGTCACTTATAGAGGGAATGTAAAAACCGTTACACTTCAACTGAATTACAAAACAGAACAGAGTCACACATGCAGAAAACACACTATGGCTGCTTAACGGGAAAGGTGAGGTGGGGTGATACATAAAACAAGAGTTTCAAATTAGCTCAGATACCATTCCATAAACACAATATGTAATAGACAAGACCTACTCCTTGCTCAGAGAACTGGACTCAACACGCCCGATTCACCGCACAAGAATATATCTGACTAGTAATAATCTTAAAACCTATGTATTGATATCTCTCTGTTAGTGTGTCAAGTGGCTGTAAAGCGGCATAAACACAGCCGTGAAAAGCAGCTAAACCCCATTATAAAAATAAATTACTTTTAAAAACCCATGAAACAAAGACAGGGAAAGAGAGAGAAATTCTTACACAATTCGTACAGGGGCTGTGATGCAACCTGGATTGACCATATCTAGAACCACAGCTGGATGAGACATAAGGGTGGACACTCTTGGGGCTGAGAGGTTTGGTGAGGTTGGGTGAGCAAACGCAGACCCTTTAAAGTAATACTGCGTGCTACCCATCGCATGGGTCCCAAATCTCCAGGTTCAAGGGCATCTTCCTACATCAAAAACATGCATGAGAAACCCAGAAGATTTTACACCGTGTGATGGGGAAAGGTTTCTAAAACGCACCTCATTTCTCATCTCCTTGTGCTCGGGTTCGCCATTCCAGCCACTTTACTAGCAATCTCCCCACTTGGAGCATCAACACCTTTAACCTCCTGTTCCGTACAGGTTGCAATTTGTCCTGAGGATGAACGGGAAGACGGGGAACCAATGAGAGACTAGCTCTTGGTGTTGGGAAAGGCACAGGTCACTCTATTTTCCCATCAGGAAGAAGAATTAACCACAGGCTCAGGCTGCCCCCGGAACCAGAACAGGGCCTGAAGCCATCCTGCGCTTTTGCGGCCAGCTCCCGAAAAAGCGAGTTGTAAAATGCAGCTTCAGGGCACTGCAATTCACAAAGCTGCACAGTAATAAATGATAACTTTCGTCCACAAATATATTGAGGGAAGGCAAAGACGAGGAATTGAAATCAAGGCAGAATTGCAGGAAACTGATTTCAGGAGGTAGATTCGAATCGCCTTTAAAGCACATGAAAAGCGGCAAAACGTTGACAATGATGCCCTTGGCCAAAAAGGGCGTATGCGTTTTTTCCTGAATATATTCAGGAAAAAACGCATACGCCCTTTTTGGCCAACCAAGCTACCTGGAAAGTCAAATCAGCGCTACAAAGAAGTCTCGCTTCCCATCGGTCAAAAGGGCCATGCTGAAAAAAGTGTCAAAACCAGAAATGCAGGACAGGCCATGGAGAAATGGGAGCCTTGCTACACTGATGGGCGGGATGTAAATTGCCAACAGCCACTCTGGAGAAGTGTACGGTGTGTCCTGAAACATCTAAAAAACACAGCTTAGAGAGCACAGGGCACTTCCACGCATGGGGGTATAAAGTGGGAAAATTAAAAATCAGCAAGACACAAGCACCCCAAAGTTTAGGGCTGCTCTGTTGAGAAGGACCTCCACTTCATTCCACCTTAAATATCCCAGGAAAGCGAAAAATGGATAAAAAATTTCAGGTCCATATGTACAATGGAATATCACTCAGCCATGAAATCAATGTCATAAGGCTAGTAGCAGCATGATGAGTGGATTTAGGTACGACGATTCTAAGTGAAATAAGTCACACAGAAAAGGACACTTCTCATAAGGTGTCACTTATAGAGGGAATGTAAAAACCGTTACACTTCAACTGAATTACAAAACAGAACAGAGTCACACATGCAGAAAACACACTATGGCTGCTTAACGGGAAAGGTGAGGTGGGGTGATACATAAAACAAGAGTTTCAAATTAGCTCAGATACCATTCCATAAACACAATATGTAATAGACAAGACCTACTCCTTGCTCAGAGAACTGGACTCAACACGCCCGATTCACCGCACAAGAATATATCTGACTAGTAATAATCTTAAAACCTATGTATTGATATCTCTCTGTTAGTGTGTCAAGTGGCTGTAAAGCGGCATAAACACAGCCGTGAAAAGCAGCTAAACCCCATTATAAAAATAAATTACTTTTAAAAACCCATGAAACAAAGACAGGGAAAGAGAGAGAAATTCTTACACAATTCGTACAGGGGCTGTGATGCAACCTGGATTGACCATATCTAGAACCACAGCTGGATGAGACATAAGGGTGGACACTCTTGGGGCTGAGAGGTTTGGTGAGGTTGGGTGAGCAAACGCAGACCCTTTAAAGTAATACTGCGTGCTACCCATCGCATGGGTCCCAAATCTCCAGGTTCAAGGGCATCTTCCTACATCAAAAACATGCATGAGAAACCCAAAAGATTTTACACCGTGTGATGGGGAAAGGTTTCTAAAACGCACCTCATTTCTCATCTCCTTGTGCTCGGGTTCGCCATTCCAGCCACTTTACTAGCAATCTCCCCACTTGGAGCATCAACACCTTTAACCTCCTGTTCCGTACAGGTTGCAATTTGTCCTGAGGATGAACGGGAAGACGGGGAACCAATGAGAGACTAGCTCTTGGTGTTGGGAAAGGCACAGGTCACTCTATTTTCCCATCAGGAAGAAGAATTAACCACAGGCTCAGGCTGCCCCCGGAACCAGAACAGGGCCTGAAGCCATCCTGCGCTTTTGCGGCCAGCTCCCGAAAAAGCGAGTTGTAAAATGCAGCTTCAGGGCACTGTAATTCACAAAGCTGCACAGTAATAAATGATAACTCTCGTCCACAAATATATTGAGGGAAGGCAAAGACGAGGAATTGAAATCAAGGCAGAATTGCAGGAAACTGATTTCAGGAGGTAGATACGAATCGCCTTTATAGCACATGAAAAGCGGCAAAACGTTGACAATAATGCCCTTGGCCAAAAAGGGCGTATGCGTTTTTTCCTGAATATATTCAGGAAAAAACGCATACGCCCTTTTTGGCCAACCAAGCTACCTGGAAAGTCAAATCAGCGCTACAAAGAAGTCTCGCTTCCCATCGGTCAAAAGGGCCATGCTGAAAAAAGTGTCAAAACCAGAAATGCAGGACAGGCCATGGAGAAATGGGAGCCTTGCTACACTGATGGGCGGGATGTAAATTGCCAACAGCCACTCTGGAGAAGTGTACGGTGTGTCCTGAAACATCTAAAAAACACAGCTTAGAGAGCACAGGGCACTTCCACGCATGGGGGTATAAAGTGGGAAAATTAAAAATCAGCAAGACACAAGCACCCCAAAGTTTAGGGCTGCTCTGTTGAGAAGGACCTCCACTTCATTCCACCTTAAATATCCCAGGAAAGCGAAAAATGGATAAAAAATTTCAGGTCCATATGTACAATGGAATATCACTCAGCCATGAAATCAATGTCATAAGGCTAGTAGCAGCATGATGAGTGGATTTAGGTACGACGATTCTAAGTGAAATAAGTCACACAGAAAAGGACACTTCTCATAAGGTGTCACTTATAGAGGGAATGTAAAAACCGTTACACTTCAACTGAATTACAAAACAGAACAGAGTCACACATGCAGAAAACACACTATGGCTGCTTAACGGGAAAGGTGAGGTGGGGTGATACATAAAACAAGAGTTTCAAATTAGCTCAGATACCATTCCATAAACACAATATGTAATAGACAAGACCTACTCCTTGCTCAGAGAACTGGACTCAACACGCCCGATTCACCGCACAAGAATATATCTGACTAGTAATAATCTTAAAACCTATGTATTGATATCTCTCTGTTAGTGTGTCAAGTGGCTGTAAAGCGGCATAAACACAGCCGTGAAAAGCAGCTAAACCCCATTATAAAAATAAATTACTTTTAAAAACCCATGAAACAAAGACAGGGAAAGAGAGAGAAATTCTTACACAATTCGTACAGGGGCTGTGATGCAACCTGGATTGACCATATCTAGAACCACAGCTGGATGAGACATAAGGGTGGACACTCTTGGGGCTGAGAGGTTTGGTGAGGTTGGGTGAGCAAACGCAGACCCTTTAAAGTAATACTGCGTGCTACCCATCGCATGGGTCCCAAATCTCCAGGTTCAAGGGCATCTTCCTACATCAAAAACATGCATGAGAAACCCAGAAGATTTTACACCGTGTGATGGGGAAAGGTTTCTAAAACGCACCTCATTTCTCATCTCCTTGTGCTCGGGTTCGCCATTCCAGCCACTTTACTAGCAATCTCCCCACTTGGAGCATCAACACCTTTAACCTCCTGTTCCGTACAGGTTGCAATTTGTCCTGAGGATGAACGGGAAGACGGGGAACCAATGAGAGACTAGCTCTTGGTGTTGGGAAAGGCACAGGTCACTCTATTTTCCCATCAGGAAGAAGAATTAACCACAGGCTCAGGCTGCCCCCGGAACCAGAACAGGGCCTGAAGCCATCCTGCGCTTTTGCGGCCAGCTCCCGAA
Organism: Balaenoptera physalus; assembly: GCF_965194825.1. NCBI lineage: Eukaryota > Metazoa > Chordata > Mammalia > Artiodactyla > Balaenopteridae > Balaenoptera > Balaenoptera physalus. Next base: position 199,910 of record NW_028125555.1, read on the forward strand.
AAAGCGAGTTGTAAAATGCAGCTTCAGGGCACTGTAATTCACAAAGCTGCACAGTAATAAATGATAACTCTCGTCCACAAATATATTGAGGGAAGGCAAAGACGAGGAATTGAAATCAAGGCAGAATTGCAGGAAACTGATTTCAGGAGGTAGATACGAATCGCCTTTATAGCACATGAAAAGCGGCAAAACGTTGACAATAATGCCCTTGGCCAAAAAGGGCGTATGCGTTTTTTCCTGAATATATTCAGGAAAAAACGCATACGCCCTTTTTGGCCAACCAAGCTACCTGGAAAGTCAAATCAGCGCTACAAAGAAGTCTCGCTTCCCATCGGTCAAAAGGGCCATGCTGAAAAAAGTGTCAAAACCAGAAATGCAGGACAGGCCATGGAGAAATGGGAGCCTTGCTACACTGATGGGCGGGATGTAAATTGCCAACAGCCACTCTGGAGAAGTGTACGGTGTGTCCTGAAACATCTAAAAAACACAGCTTAGAGAGCACAGGGCACTTCCACGCATGGGGGTATAAAGTGGGAAAATTAAAAATCAGCAAGACACAAGCACCCCAAAGTTTAGGGCTGCTCTGTTGAGAAGGACCTCCACTTCATTCCACCTTAAATATCCCAGGAAAGCGAAAAATGGATAAAAAATTTCAGGTCCATATGTACAATGGAATATCACTCAGCCATGAAATCAATGTCATAAGGCTAGTAGCAGCATGATGAGTGGATTTAGGTACGACGATTCTAAGTGAAATAAGTCACACAGAAAAGGACACTTCTCATAAGGTGTCACTTATAGAGGGAATGTAAAAACCGTTACACTTCAACTGAATTACAAAACAGAACAGAGTCACACATGCAGAAAACACACTATGGCTGCTTAACGGGAAAGGTGAGGTGGGGTGATACATAAAACAAGAGTTTCAAATTAGCTCAGATACCATTCCATAAACACAATATGTAATAGACAAGACCTACTCCTTGCTCAGAGAACTGGACTCAACACGCCCGATTCACCGCACAAGAATATATCTGACTAGTAATAATCTTAAAACCTATGTATTGATATCTCTCTGTTAGTGTGTCAAGTGGCTGTAAAGCGGCATAAACACAGCCGTGAAAAGCAGCTAAACCCCATTATAAAAATAAATTACTTTTAAAAACCCATGAAACAAAGACAGGGAAAGAGAGAGAAATTCTTACACAATTCGTACAGGGGCTGTGATGCAACCTGGATTGACCATATCTAGAACCACAGCTGGATGAGACATAAGGGTGGACACTCTTGGGGCTGAGAGGTTTGGTGAGGTTGGGTGAGCAAACGCAGACCCTTTAAAGTAATACTGCGTGCTACCCATCGCATGGGTCCCAAATCTCCAGGTTCAAGGGCATCTTCCTACATCAAAAACATGCATGAGAAACCCAGAAGATTTTACACCGTGTGATGGGGAAAGGTTTCTAAAACGCACCTCATTTCTCATCTCCTTGTGCTCGGGTTCGCCATTCCAGCCACTTTACTAGCAATCTCCCCACTTGGAGCATCAACACCTTTAACCTCCTGTTCCGTACAGGTTGCAATTTGTCCTGAGGATGAACGGGAAGACGGGGAACCAATGAGAGACTAGCTCTTGGTGTTGGGAAAGGCACAGGTCACTCTATTTTCCCATCAGGAAGAAGAATTAACCACAGGCTCAGGCTGCCCCCGGAACCAGAACAGGGCCTGAAGCCATCCTGCGCTTTTGCGGCCAGCTCCCGAAAAAGCGAGTTGTAAAATGCAGCTTCAGGGCACTGTAATTCACAAAGCTGCACAGTAATAAATGATAACTCTCGTCCACAAATATATTGAGGGAAGGCAAAGACGAGGAATTGAAATCAAGGCAGAATTGCAGGAAACTGATTTCAGGAGGTAGATACGAATCGCCTTTATAGCACATGAAAAGCGGCAAAACGTTGACAATAATGCCCTTGGCCAAAAAGGGCGTATGCGTTTTTTCCTGAATATATTCAGGAAAAAACGCATACGCCCTTTTTGGCCAACCAAGCTACCTGGAAAGTCAAATCAGCGCTACAAAGAAGTCTCGCTTCCCATCGGTCAAAAGGGCCATGCTGAAAAAAGTGTCAAAACCAGAAATGCAGGACAGGCCATGGAGAAATGGGAGCCTTGCTACACTGATGGGCGGGATGTAAATTGCCAACAGCCACTCTGGAGAAGTGTACGGTGTGTCCTGAAACATCTAAAAAACACAGCTTAGAGAGCACAGGGCACTTCCACGCATGGGGGTATAAAGTGGGAAAATTAAAAATCAGCAAGACACAAGCACACCAAAGTTTAGGGCTGCTCTGTTGACAAGGACCTCCACTTCATTCCACCTTAAATATCCCAGGAAAGCGAAAAATGGATAAAAAATTTCAGGTCCATATGTACAATGGAATATCACTCAGCCATGAAATCAATGTCATAAGGCTAGTAGCAGCATGATGAGTGGATTTAGGTACGACGATTCTAAGTGAAATAAGTCACACAGAAAAGGACACTTCTCATAAGGTGTCACTTATAGAGGGAATGTAAAAACCGTTACACTTCAACTGAATTACAAAACTGAACAGAGTCACACATGCAGAAAACACACTATGGCTGCTTAACGGGAAAGGTGAGGTGGGGTGATACATAAAACAAGAGTTTCAAATTAGCTCAGATACCATTCCATAAACACAATATGTAATAGACAAGACCTACTCCTTGCTCAGAGAACTGGACTCAACACGCCCGATTCACCGCACAAGAATATATCTGACTAGTAATAATCTTAAAACCTATGTATTGATATCTCTCTGTTAGTGTGTCAAGTGGGTGTAAAGCGGCATAAACACAGCCGTGAAAAGCAGCTAAACCCCATTATAAAAATAAATTACTTTTAAAAACCCATGAAACAAAGACAGGGAAAGAGAGAGAAATTCTTACACAATTCGTTCAGGGGCTGTGATGCAACCTGGATTGACCATATCTAGACCCACAGCTGGATGAGACATATGGGTGGACACTCTTGGGGCTGAGAAGTTTGGTGAGGTTGGGTGAGCAAACGCAGACCCTTTAAAGTAATACTGCGTGCTACCCATCGCATGGGTCCCAAATCTCCAGGTTCAAGGGCATCTTCCTACATCAAAAACATGCATGAGAAACCCAGAAGATTTTACACCGTGTGATGGGGAAAGGTTTCTAAAACGCACCTCATTTCTCATCTCCTTGTGCTCGGGTTCGCCATTCCAGCCACTTTACTAGCAATCTCCCCACTTGGAGCATCAACACCTTTAACCTCCTGTTCCGTACAGGTTGCAATTTGTCCTGAGGATGAACGGGAAGACGGGGAACCAATGAGAGACTAGCTCTTGGTGTTGGGAAAGGCACAGGTCACTCTATTTTCCCATCAGGAAGAAAAATTAACCACAGGCTCAGGCTGCCCCCAGAACCAGAACAGGGCCTGAAGCCATCCTGCGCTTTTGCGGCCAGCTCCCGAAAAAGCGAGTTGTAAAATGCAGCTTCAGGGCACTGCAATTCACAAAGCTGCACAGTAATAAATGATAACTCTCGTCCACAAATATATTGAGGGAAGGCAAAGACGAGGAATTGAAATCAAGGCAGAATTGCAGGAAACTGATTTCAGGAGGTAGATTCGAATCGCCTTTAAAGCACATGAAAAGCGGCAAAACGTTGACAATGATGCCCTTGGCCAAAAAGGGCGTATGCGTTTTTTCCTGAATATATTCAGGAAAAAACGCATACGCCCTTTTTGGCCAACCAAGCTACCTGGAAAGTCAAATCAGCGCTACAAAGAAGTCTCGCTTCCCATCGGTCAAAAGGGCCATGCTGAAAAAAGTGTCAAAAGCAGAAATGCAGGACAGGCCATGGAGAAATGGGAGCCTTGCTACACTGATGGGCGGGATGTAAATTGCCAACAGCCACTCTGGAGAAGTGTACGGTGTGTCCTGAAACATCTAAAAAACACAGCTTAGAGAGCACAGGGCACTTCCACGCATGGGGATATAAAGTGGGAAAATTAAAAATCAGCAAGACACAAGCACCCCAAAGTTTAGGGCTGCTCTGTTGACAAGGACCTCCACTTCATTCCACCTTAAATATCCCAGGAAAGCGAAAAATGGATACAAAAGTTGTGGTCCTTATGTACAATGGAATATCACTCAGCCATGAAATCAATGTCATAAGGCTAGTAGCAGCATGATGAGTGGATTTAGGTACGACGATTCTAAGTGAAATAAGTCACACAGAAAAGGACACTTCTCATAAGGTGTCACTTATAGAGGGAATGTATAAACCGTTACACTTGAACTGAATTACAAAACAGAACAGAGTCACACATGCAGAAAACACACTATAGCTGCTTAACGGGAAAGGTGAGGTGGGGTGATACATAAAACAAGAGTTTCAAATTAGCTCAGATACCGTTCCATAAACCCAATATGTAATAGACAAGACCTACTCCTTGCTCAGAGACCTGGACTCAACACGCCCGATTCACCGCAAAGGAATATATCTGACTAGTAATAATCTTAAAACCTATGTATTGATATCTCTCTGTTAGTGTGTCAAGTGGGTGTAAAGCGGCATAAACACAGCCGTGAAAAGCAGCTAAACCCCATTATAAAAATAAATTACTTTTCAAAACCCATGAAACAAAGACAGTGAAAGAGAGAGAAATTCTTACACAATTCGTTCAGGGGCTGTGATGCAACCTGGATTGACCATATCTAGACCCACAGCTGGATGATACATAAGGGTGGACACTCTTGGGGCTGAGAGGTTTGGTGAGGTTGGGTGAGCAAACACAGACCCTTTAAAGTAATACTGCGTGCTACCCATCGCATGGGTCCCAAATCTCCATGTTCAAGGGCATCTTCCTACATGGAAAACATGCATGAGAAACCCAGAAGATGGTACACCGTGTGATGGGGAAACGTTTCTAAAACGCACCTCATTTCTCATCTCCTTGTGCTCGGGTTCGCCATTCCAGCCACTTTACTAGCAATCTCCCCACTTGGAGCATCAGCACCTTTAACCTCCTCTTCCGTACAGGTTGCAATTTGTCCTGAGGATGAACGGGAAGACAGGGAACCAATGAGAGACTAGCTCTTGGTGTTGGGACAGGCACAGGTCACTCTATTTTCCCATCAGGAAGAAGAATTAACCACAGGCTCAGCCTGCCCCCTGGAATCAGAACAGGGCCTGAAGCCATCCGGCGCTTTTGCGGCCAGCTCCCGAAAAAGCGAGTTGTAAAATGGAGCTTCAGGGCACTGCAATTCACAAACTTGCAGAGTTATAAATGATAACTCTCGTCCACAAATATATTGAGGGAAGGCAAAGATGAGGAATTGAAATCAAGGCAGAATTGCAGGAAACAGATTTCAGGAGGTAGATTCGAATCGCCTCTAAAGCACATGAAAAGCGGCAAAACGTTGACAATGATGCCCTTGGCCAAAAAGGGCGTATGCGTTTTTTCCTGAATATATTCAGGAAAAAACGCATACGCCCTTTTTGGCCAACCAAGCAACCTGGAAAGGCAAATCAGCGCTACAAAGAAGTCTCGCTTCCCATCGGTCAAAAGGGCCATGCTGAAAAAAGTTTCAAAACCAGAAATGCAGGACAGGCCATGGAGAAATGGGAGCCTTGCTACACTGATGGGCGGGATGTAAATTGCCAACAGCCACTCTGGAGAAGTGTACGGTGTGTCCTGAAACATCTAAAAAACACAGCTTAGAGACCATAGGGCACTTCCACGCATGGGGGTATAAAGTGGGAAAATTAAAAATCAGCAAGACACAAGCACCCCAAAGTTTAGGGCTGCTCTGTTGACAAGGACCTCCACTTCATTCCACCTTAAATATCGCAGGAAAGCGAAAAATGGATAAAAAATTTGTGATCCTTATGTACAATGGAATATCACTCAGCCATGAAATCAATGTCATAAGGCTAGTAGCAGCATGATGAGTGGATTTAGGTACGACGATTCTAAGTGAAATAAGTCACACAGAAAAGGACACTTCTCATAAGGTGTCACTTATAGAGGGAATGTAAAAACCGTTACACTTGAACTGAATTACAAAACAGAACAGAGTCACACATGCAGAAAACACACTATGGCTGCTAAACGGGAAAGGTGAGGTGGGGTGATACATAAAACAAGAGTTTCAAATTAGCTCAGATACCGTTCCATAAACCCAATATGTAATAGACAAGACCTACTCCTTGCTCAGAGAACTGGACTCAACACGCCCGATTCACCGCACAAGAATATATCTGACTAGTAATAATCTTAAAACCTATGTATTGATATCTCTCTGTTAGTGTGTCAAGTGGGTGTAAAGCGGCATAAACACAGCCGTGAAAAGCAGCTAAACCCATTATAAAAATAAATTACTTTTAAAAACCCATGAAACAAAGACAGTGAAAGAGAGACAAATTCTTACACAATTAGTTCAGGGGCTGTGATGCAACCTGGATTGACCATATCTAGACCCACAGCTGGATGAGATATAAGGGTGGACACTCTTGGGGCTGAGAGGTTTGGTGAGGTTGGGTGAGCAAACGCAGACCCTTTAAAGTAATACTGCGTGCTACCCATCGCATGGGTCCCAAATCTCCAGGTTCAAGGGCATCTTCCTACATCAAAAACATGCATGAGAAACCCAGAAGATGGTACACCGTGTGAGGGGGAAAGGCTTCTAAAACGCACCTCATTTCTCATCTCCTTGTGCTCGGGTTTGCCATTCCAGCCACTTTACTAGCAATCTCCCCACTTGGAGCATCAGCACCTTTAACCTCCTGTTCCGTACAGGTTGCAATTTGTCCTGAGGATGAACGGGAAGACGGGGAACCAATGAGAGACTAACTCTTGGTGTTGGGACAGGCACAGGTCACTCTATTTTCCAATCAGGAAGAAGAATTAACCACAGGCTCAGCCTGCCCCCCGGAACCAGAACAGGGCCTGAAGCCATCCTGCGCTTTTGCGGCCAGCTCCCGAAAAAGCGAGTTGTAAAATGGAGCTTCAGGGCACTGCAATTCACAAACCTGCACAGTTATAAATGATAACTCTCTTCCACAAATATATTGAGGGTAGGCAAAGATGAGGAATTGAAATCAAGGCAGAATTGCAGGAAACAGATTTGAGGAGGTAGATTCGAATCGCCTTTAAAGCACATGAAATGCGGCAAAACGTTGACAATGATGCCCTTGGCCAAAAAGGGCGTATGCGATTTTTCCTGAATATATTAAGGAAAAAACGCATACGCCCTTTTTGTCCAACAAAGCAACCTGGAAAGGCAAATCAGAGCTACAAAGAAGTCTCGCTTCCCATCGGTCAAAAGGGCCATGCTGAAAAAAGTGTCAAAACCAGAAATGCAGGACAGGCCATGGAGAAATGGGAGCCTTGCTACACTGATGGGCGGGATGTAAATTGCCAACAGCCACTCTGGAGAAGTGTACGGTGTGTCCTGAAACATCTAAAAAACACAGCTTAGAGAGCATAGGGCACTTCCACGCATGGGGGTATAAAGTGGGAAAATTAAAAATCAGCAAGACACAAGCACCCCAAAGTTTAGGGCTGCTCTGTTGACAAGGACCTCCACTTCATTCCACCTTAAATATCCCAGGAAAGCGAAAAATGGATACAAAAGTTGTGGTCGGTATGTACAATGGAATATCACTCAGCCATGAAATCAATGTCATAAGGCTAGTAGCAGCATGATGAGTGGATTTAGGTATGATGATTCTAAGTGAAATAAGTCACACAGAAAAGGACACTTCTCATAAGGTGTCACTTAAAGAGGGAATGTAAAAACCGTTACACATGAAATGAATTACAAAACAGAACACAGTCACACATGCAGAAAACACACTATGGCTGCTTAACGGGAAAGGTGAGGTGGGGTGATACATAAAACAAGAGTTTCAAATTAGCTCAGATACCGTTCCATAAACCCAATATGTAATAGACAAGACCTACTCCTTGCTCAGAGAACTGGACTCAACACGCCCGATTCACCGCACAAGAATATATCTGACTAGTAATAATCTTAAAACCTATGTATTGATATCTCTCTGTTAGTGTGTCAAGTGGGTGTGAAGCGTAATAAACACAGCCGTGAAAAGCATCTAAACCCCATTATAAAAATAAATTACTTTTAAAAACCCATGAAACAAAGACAGTAAAAGAGAGAGAAATTCTTACACAATTCGTTCAGGGGCTGTGATGCAACCTGGATTGACCATATCTAGACCCACAGCTGGATGAGACATAAGGGTGGACACTCTTGGGGCTGAGAGGTTTGGTGAGGTTGGGTGAGCAAACGCAGACCCTTTAAAGTAATACTGCGTGCTACCCATCGCATGGGTCCCAAATCACCAGGTTCAAGGGCATCTTCCTACATCGAAAACATGAATGAGAAACCGAGAAGATGGTACACCGTGTGATGGGGAAAGGTTTCTAAAACGCACCTCATTTCTCATCTCCTTGTGCTCGGGTTCGCCATTCCAGCCACTTTACTAGCAATCTCCCCACTTGGAGCATCAGCACCTTTAACCTCCTGTTCCGTACAGGTTGCAATTTGTCCTGAGGATGAACGGGAAGACTGGGAACCAATGAGAGACTAGCTCTTGGTGTTGGGACAGGCACAGGTCACTCTATTTTCCCATCAGGAAGAAGAATTAACCACACGCTCAGCCTGCCCCCCGGAACCAGAACAGGGCCTGAAGCCATCCTGCGCTTTTGCGGCCAGCTCCCGAAAAAGCGAGTTGTAAAATGGAGCTTCAGGGCACTGCAATTCACAAACTTGCAGAGTTATAAATGATAACTCTCGTCCACAAATATATTGAGGGAAGGCAAAGATGAGGAATTGAAATCAAGGCAGAATTGCAGGAAACAGATTTCAGGAGGTAGATTCGAATCGCCTCTAAAGCACATGAAAAGCGGCAAAACGTTGACAATGATGCCCTTGGCCAAAAAGGGCGTAGGCGTTTTTTCCTGAATATATTCAGGAAAAAACGCATACGCCCTTTTTGGCCAACCAAGCAACCTGGAAAGGCAAATCAGCGCTACAAAGAAGTCTCGCTTCCCATCGGTCAAAAGGGCCATGCTGAAAAAAGTTTCAAAACCAGAAATGCAGGACAGGCCATGGAGAAATGGGAGCCTTGCTACACTGATGGGCGGGATGTAAATTGCCAACAGCCACTCTGGAGAAGTGTACGGTGTGTCCTGAAACATCTAAAAAACACAGCTTAGAGAGCATAGGGCATTTCCACGCATGGCTGTATAAAGTGGGAAAATTAAAAATCAGCAAGACACAAGCACCCCAAAGTTTAGGGCTGCTCTGTTGACAAGGACCTCCACTTCATTCCACCTTAAATATCCAAGGAAAGCGAAAAATGGATAAAAAATTTGTGGTCCTTATGTACAATGGAATATCACTCAGCAATGAAATCAATGTCATAAGGCTAGTAGCAGCATGATGAGTGGATTTAGGTACGACGATTCTAAGTGAAATAATTCACACAGAAAAGGACACTTCTCATAAGGTGTCACTTATAGAGGGAATGTAAAAACCGTTACACTTGAACTGAATTACAAAACAGAACAGAGTCACACATGCAGAAAACACACTATGGCTGCTAAACGGGAAAGGTGAGGTGGGGTGATACATAAAACAAGAGTTTCAAATTAGCTCAGATACCGTTCCATAAACCCAATATGTAATAGACAAGACCTACTCCTTGCTCAGAGAACTGGACTCAACACGCCCGATTCACCGCTCAAGAATATATCTGACTAGTAATAATCTTAAAACCTATGTATTGATATCTCTCTGTTAGTGTGTCAAGTGGGTGTAAAGCGGCATAAACACAGCCGTGAAAAGCAGCTAAACCCCATTATAAAAATAAATTACTTTTAAAAACCCATGAAACAAAGACAGTGAAAGAGAGAGAAATTTTTACACAATTTGTTCAGGGTCTGTAATGCCACCTGGATTGACCATATCTAGACCCACAGCTGGATGAGACATAAGGGTGGACACTCTTGGGGCTGAGAGGTTTGGTGAGGTTGTGTGAGCAAACGCAGACCCTTTAAAGTAATACTGCGTGCTACCCATCGCATGGGTCCCAAATCTCCAGGTTCAAGGGCATCTTCCTCCATCGAAAACATGCATGAGAAACCCAGAAGATGGTACACCGTGTGATGGGGAAAGGTTTCTAAAACGCACCTCATTTCTCATCTCCTTGTGCTTGGGTTCGCCATTCCAGCCACTTTACTAGCAATCTCCCTACTTGGAGCATCAGCACCTTTAACCTCCTGTTCCATACAGGTTGCAATTTGTCCTGAGGATGAACGGGAAGACGGGGAACCAATGAGAGACTAGCTCTTGGTGTTGGGACAGGCACAGGTCACTCTATTTTCCCATCAGGAAGAAGAATTAACCACAGGCTCAGCCTGCCCACTGGAACCAGAATAGGGCCTGAAGCCATCCTGCGCTTTTGCGGCCAGCTCCCGAAAAAGCGAGTTGTAAAATGGAGCTTCAGGGCACTGCAATTCACAAACTTGCAGAATTATAAATGATAACTCTCGTCCACAAATATATTGAGGGAAGGCAAAGATGAGGAATTGAAATCAAGGCAGAATTGCAGGAAACAGATTTCAGGAGGTAGATTCGAATCGCCTCTAAAGCACATAAAAAGCGGCAAAACGTTGACAATGATGCCCTTGGCCAAAAAGGGCGTATGCGTTTTTTCCTGAATATATTCAGGAAAAAACGCATACGCCCTTTTTGGCCAACCAAGCAACCTGGAAAGGCAAATCAGCGCTACAAAGAAGTCTCGCTTCCCATCGGTCAAAAGGGCCATGCTGAAAAAAGTTTCAAAACCAGAAATGCAGGACAGGCCATGGAGAAATGGGAGCCTTGCTACACTGATGGGCGGGATGTAAATTGCCAACAGCCACTCTGGAGAAGTGTACGGTGTGTCCTGAAACATCTAAAAAACACAGCTTAGAGAGCATAGGGCACTTCCACGCATGGCTGTATAAAGTGGGAAAATTAAAAATAAGCAAGACACAAGCACCCCAAAGTTTAGGGCTGCTCTGTTGACAAGGACCTCCACTTCATTCCACCTTAAATATCCCAGGAAAGCGAAAAATGGATAAAAAATTTGTGGTCCTTATGTACAATGGAATATCACTCAGCCATGAAATCAATGTCATAAGGCTAGTAGCAGCATGATGAGTGGATTTAGGTACGACGATTGTAAGTGAAATAAGTCACACAGAAAAGGACACTTCTCATAAGGTGTCACTTATAGAGGGAATGTAAAAACCGTTACACTTGAACTGAATTACAAAACAGAACAGAGTCACACATGCAGAAAACACACTATTTCTGCTAAACGGGAAAGGTGAGGTGGGGTGATACATAAAACAAGAGTTTCAAATTAGCTCAGATACCGTTCCATAAACCCAATATGTAATAGACAAGACCTACTCCTTGCTCAGAGAACTGGACTCAACACGCCCGATTCACCGCACAAGAATATATCTGACTAGTAATAATCTTAAAACCTATGTATTGATATCTCTCTGTTAGTGTGTCAAGTAGGTGTAAAGCGGCATAAAAACAGCCGTGAAAAGCAGCTAAACCCCATTATAAAAATAAATTACTTTTAAAAACCCATGAAACAAAGACAGTGAAAGAGAGAGAAATTCTTACACAATTCGTTCAGGGGCTGTGATGCAACCTGGATTGACCAAATCTAGAACCACAGCTGGATGAGACATAAGGGTGGACACTCTTGGGGCTGAGAGGTTTAGTGAGGTTGGGTGAGCAAACGCAGACCCTTTAAAGTAATACTGCGTGCTACCCATCGCATGGGTCCCAAATCTCCAGGTTCAAGGGCATCTTCCTACATCAAAAACATGCATGAGAAACCCAGAAGATGGTACACCGTGTGATGGGGAAAGGTTTCTAAAACGCACCTCATTTCTCATCTCCTTGTGCTCGGGTTCGCCATTCCAACCACTTTACTAGCAATCTCCCCACTTGGAGCATCAGCTCCTTTAACCTCCTGTTCCGTACAGGTTGCAATTTGTCCTGAGGATGAACGGGAAGACAGGGAACCAATGAGAGACTAGCTCTTGGTGTTGGGACAGGCACAGGTCACTCTATTTTCCCATCAGGAAGAAGAATTAACCACACGCTCAGCCTGCCCCCCGGAACCAGAACAGGGCCTGAAGCCATCCTGCGCTTTTGCGGCCAGCTCCCGAAAAAGCGAGTTGTAAAATGGAGCTTCAGGGCACTGCAACTCACAAACCTGCACAGTTATAAATGATAACTCTCGTCCACAAATATATTGAGGGAAGGCAAAGACGAGGAATTGAAATCAAGGCAGAATTGCCGGAAACAGATTTCAGGAGTTAGATTCGAATCGCCTTTAAAGCACATGAAATGCGGCAAAACGTTGACAATGATGCCCTTGGCCAAAAAGGGAGTATGCGATTTTTCCTGAATATATTCAGGAAAAAAAGGATACGCCCTTTTTGGCCAACCAAGCAACCTGGAAAGGCAAATCAGCGCTACAAAGAAGTCTCGCTTCTCATCGGTCAAAAGGGACATGCTGAAAAAAGTGTCAAAACCAGAAATGCAGGACAGGCCATGGAGAAATGGGAGCTTTGCTACACTGATGGGCGGAATGTAAATTGCCAACAGCCACTCTGGAGAAGTGTACGGTGTATCCTGAAACATCTAAAAACACAGCTTAGAGAGCATAGGGCACTTCCACGCATGGGGGTATAAAGTGGGAAAATTAAAAATCAGCAAGACACAAGCACCCCAAAGTTTAGGGCTGCTCTGTTGACAAGGACCTCCACTTCATTCCACCTTAAATATCCCAGGAAAGCGAAAAATGGATAAAAAATTTGAGGTCCATATGTACAATGGAATATCACTCAGCCATGAAATCAATGTCATAAGGCTAGTAGCAGCATGATGAGTGGATTTAGGTACGACGATTCTAAGTGAAATAAGTCACACAGAAAAGGACACTTCTCATAAGGTGTCACTTATAGAGGGAATGTAAAAACCGTTACACTTCAACTGAATTACAAAACAGAAAAGAGTCACACATGCAGAAAACACACTATGGCTGCTTAAAGGGAAACGTGAGGTGGGGTGATACATAAAACAAGAGTTTCTAATTAGCTCAGATACCGTTCCATAAACCCAATATGTAATAGACAAGACCTACTCCTTGCTCAGAGAACTGGACTCAACACGCCCGATTCACCGCACAAGAATATATCTGACTAGTAATAATCTTAAAACTTATGTATTGATATCTCTCTGTTAGTATGTCAAGTGGGTGTAAAGCGGCATAAACACAGCCGTGAAAAGCAGCTAAACCCCATTATAAAAATAAATTACTTTTCAAAACCCATGAAACAAAGATAGTGAAAGACAGAGAAATTCTTACACAATTCGTTCAGGGTCTGTGATGCCACCTGGATTGACCATATCTAGACCCACAGCTGGATGAGACATAAGGGTGGACACTCTTGGGGCTGAGAGGTTTGGTGAGGTTGGGTGAGCAAACGCAGACCCTTTAAAGTAATACTGCGTGCTACCCATCACATGGGTCCCAAATCTCCAGGTTCAAGGGCATCTTCCTACATCGAAAACATGCATGAGAAACCCAGAAGTTGGTACACCGTGTGATGGGGAAAGGTTTCTAAAACGCACCTCATTTCTCATCTCCTTGTGCTTGGGTTCGCCATTCCAGCCACTTTACTAGCAATCTCCCTACTTGGAGCATCAGCACCTTTAACCTCCTGTTCCATACAGGTTGCAATTTGTCCTGAGGATGAACGGGAAGACGGGGAACCAATGAGAGACTAGCTCTTGGTGTTGGGACAGGCACAGGTCACTCTATTTTCCCATCAGGAAGAAGAATTAACCACAGGCTCATCCTGCCCCCCGGAACCAGAACAGGGCCTGAAGCCATCCTGCGCATTTGCGGCCACCTCCCGAAAAAGCGAGTTGTAAAATGGAGCTTCAGGGCACTGCAATTCACAAACCTGCAGAGTTATAAATGATAACTCTCGTCCACAAATATATTGAGGGAAGGCAAAGAAGAGGATTTGAAATCAAGGCAGAATTGCAGGAAACAGAATTCAGGAGGTAGATTCGAATCGCCTTTAAAGCACATGAAAAGCAGCAAAACGTTGACAATGATGCCCTTGGCCAAAAAGGGCGTATGCGTTTTTTCCTGAATATATTCAGGAAAAAACGCATACGCCCTTTTTGGCCAACCAAGCAACCTGGAAAGGCAAATCAGCGCTACAAAGAACTCTCGCTTCCCATCGGTCAAAAGGGCCATGCTGAAAATAGTGTCAAAACCAGAAATGCAGGACAGGCCATGGAGAAATGGGAGCTTTGCTACACTGATGGGCGGGATGTAAATTGCCAACAGCCACTCTGAAGAAGTGTACGGTGTGTCCTGAAACATCTAAAAAACACAGCTTAGAGAGCATAGGGCACTTCCACGCATGGGGGTATAAAGTGGGAAAATTAAAAATCAGCAAGACACAAGAACCCCAAAGTTTAGGGCTGGTCTGTTGACAAGGACCTCCACTTCATTCCACATTAAATATCCCAGGAAAGCGAAAAATGGATAAAAAAGTTGTGGTCCTTATGTACAATGGAATATCACTCAGACATGAAATCAATGTCATAAGGCTAGTAGCAGCATGATGAGTGGATTTAGGTACGACGATTCTAAGTTAAATAATTCACACAGAAAAGGACACTTCTCATAAGGTGTCACTTATAGAGGGAATGTAAAAACCGTTACACTTGAACTGAATTACAAAACAGAACAGAGTCACACATGCAGAAAACACACTATGGCTGCTAAACGGGAAAGGTGAGGTGGGGTGATACATAAAACAAGAGTTTCAAATTAGCTCAGATACCGTTCCATAAACCCAATATGTAATAGACAAGACCTACTCCTTGCTCAGAGAACTGGACTCAACACGCCCGATTCACCGCACAAGAATATATCTGACTAGTAATAATCTTAAAACCTATGTATTGATATCTCTCTGTTAGTGTGTCAAGTGGTTGTAAAGCGGCATAAACACAGCCGTGAAAAGCAGCTAAACCCCATTATAAAAATAAATTACTTTTAAAAACCCATGAAACAAAGACAGTGAAAGAGAGAGACATTTTTACACAATTTGTTCAGGGTCTGTAATGCCACCTGGATTGACCATATCTAGACCCACAGCTGGATGAGACATAAGGGTGGACACTCTTGGGGCTGAGAGGTTTGGTGAGGTTGTGTGAGCAAACGCAGACCCTTTAAAGTAATACTGCGTGCTACCCATCGCATGGGTCCCAAATCTCCAGGTTCAAGGGCATCTTACTCCATCGAAAACATGCATGAGAAACCCAGAAGATGGTACACCGTGTGATGGGGAAAGGTTTCTAAAACGCACCTCATTTCTCATCTCCTTGTGCTTGGGTTCGCCATTCCAGCCACTTTAATAGCAATCTCCCTACTTGGAGCATCAGCACCTTTAACCTCCTGTTCCATACAGGTTGCAATTTGTCCTGAGGATGAACGGGAAGACGGGGAACCAATGAGAGACTAGCTCTTGGTGTTGGGACAGGCACAGGTCACTCTATTTTCCCATCAGGAAGAAGAATTAACCACAGGCTCAGCCTGCCCACTGGAACCAGAACAGGGCCTGAAGCCATCCTGCGCTTTTGCGGCCAGCTCCCGAAAAAGCGAGTTGTAAAATGGAGCTTCAGGGCACTGCAATTCACAAACTTGCAGAATTATAAATGATAACTCTCGTCCACAAATATATTGAGGGAAGGCAAAGATGAGGAATTGAAATCAAGGCAGAATTGCAGGAAACAGATTTCAGGAGGTAGATTCGAATCGCCTCTAAAGCACATAAAAAGCGGCAAAACGTTGACAATGATGCCCTTGGCCAAAAAGGGCGTATGCGTTTTTTCCTGAATATATTCAGGAAAAAACGCATACGCCCTTTTTGGCCAACCAAGCAACCTGGAAAGGCAAATCAGCGCTACAAAGAAGTCTCGCTTCCCATCGGTCAAAAGGGCCATGCTGAAAAAAGTTTCAAAACCAGAAATGCAGGACAGGCCATGGAGAAATGGGAGCCTTGCTACACTGATGGGCGGGATGTAAATTGCCAACAGCCACTCTGGAGAAGTGTACGGTGTGTCCTGAAACATCTAAAAAACACAGCTTAGAGAGCATAGGGCACTTCCACGCATGGCTGTATAAAGTGGGAAAATTAAAAATAAGCAAGACACAAGCACCCCAAAGTTTAGGGCTGCTCTGTTGACAAGGACCTCCACTTCATTCCACCTTAAATATCCCAGGAAAGCGAAAAATGGATAAAAAATTTGTGGTCCTTATGTACAATGGAATATCACTCAGCCATGAAATCAATGTCATAAGGCTAGTAGCAGCATGATGAGTGGATTTAGGTACGACGATTGTAAGTGAAATAAGTCACACAGAAAAGGACACTTCTCATAAGGTGTCACTTATAGAGGGAATGTAAAAACCGTTACACTTGAACTGAATTACAAAACAGAACAGAGTCACACATGCAGAAAACACACTATTTCTGCTAAACGGGAAAGGTGAGGTGGGGTGATACATAAAACAAGAGTTTCAAATTAGCTCAGATACCGTTCCATAAACCCAATATGTAATAGACAAGACCTACTCCTTGCTCAGAGAACTGGACTCAACACGCCCGATTCACCGCACAAGAATATATCTGACTAGTAATAATCTTAAAACCTATGTATTGATATCTCTCTGTTAGTGTGTCAAGTAGGTGTAAAGCGGCATAAACACAGCCGTGAAAAGCAGCTAAACCCCATTATAAAAATAAATTACTTTTAAAAACCCATGAAACAAAGACAGTGAAAGAGAGAGAAATTCTTACACAATTCGTTCAGGGGCTGTGATGCAACCTGGATTGACCAAATCTAGAACCACAGCTGGATGAGACATAAGGGTGGACACTCTTGGGGCTGAGAGGTTTAGTGAGGTTGGGTGAGCAAACGCAGACCCTTTAAAGTAATACTGCGTGCTACCCATCGCATGGGTCCCAAATCTCCAGGTTCAAGGGCATCTTCCTACATCAAAAACATGCATGAGAAACCCAGAAGATGGTACACCGTGTGATGGGGAAAGGTTTCTAAAACGCACCTCATTTCTCATCTCCTTGTGCTCGGGTTCGCCATTCCAACCACTTTACTAGCAATCTCCCCACTTGGAGCATCAGCTCCTTTAACCTCCTGTTCCGTACAGGTTGCAATTTGTCCTGAGGATGAACGGGAAGACAGGGAACCAATGAGAGACTAGCTCTTGGTGTTGGGACAGGCACAGGTCACTCTATTTTCCCATCAGGAAGAAGAATTAACCACACGCTCAGCCTGCCCCCCGGAACCAGAACAGGGCCTGAAGCCATCCTGCGCTTTTGCGGCCAGCTCCCGAAAAAGCGAGTTGTAAAATGGAGCTTCAGGGCACTGCAACTCACAAACCTGCACAGTTATAAATGATAACTCTCGTCCACAAATATATTGAGGGAAGGCAAAGACGAGGAATTGAAATCAAGGCAGAATTGCCGGAAACAGATTTCAGGAGTTAGATTCGAATCGCCTTTAAAGCACATGAAATGCGGCAAAACGTTGACAATGATGCCCTTGGCCAAAAAGGGAGTATGCGATTTTTCCTGAATATATTCAGGAAAAAAAGGATACGCCCTTTTTGGCCAACCAAGCAACCTGGAAAGGCAAATCAGCGCTACAAAGAAGTCTCGCTTCTCATCGGTCAAAAGGGACATGCTGAAAAAAGTGTCAAAACCAGAAATGCAGGACAGGCCATGGAGAAATGGGAGCTTTGCTACACTGATGGGCGGAATGTAAATTGCCAACAGCCACTCTGGAGAAGTGTACGGTGTATCCTGAAACATCTAAAAACACAGCTTAGAGAGCATAGGGCACTTCCACGCATGGGGGTATAAAGTGGGAAAATTAAAAATCAGCAAGACACAAGCACCCCAAAGTTTAGGGCTGCTCTGTTGACAAGGACCTCCACTTCATTCCACCTTAAATATCCCAGGAAAGCGAAAAATGGATAAAAAATTTGAGGTCCATATGTACAATGGAATATCACTCAGCCATGAAATCAATGTCATAAGGCTAGTAGCAGCATGATGAGTGGATTTAGGTACGACGATTCTAAGTGAAATAAGTCACACAGAAAAGGACACTTCTCATAAGGTGTCACTTATAGAGGGAATGTAAAAACCGTTACACTTCAACTGAATTACAAAACAGAAAAGAGTCACACATGCAGAAAACACACTATGGCTGCTTAAAGGGAAACGTGAGGTGGGGTGATACATAAAACAAGAGTTTCTAATTAGCTCAGATACCGTTCCATAAACCCAATATGTAATAGACAAGACCTACTCCTTGCTCAGAGAACTGGACTCAACACGCCCGATTCACCGCACAAGAATATATCTGACTAGTAATAATCTTAAAACTTATGTATTGATATCTCTCTGTTAGTATGTCAAGTGGGTGTAAAGCGGCATAAACACAGCCGTGAAAAGCAGCTAAACCCCATTATAAAAATAAATTACTTTTCAAAACCCATGAAACAAAGATAGTGAAAGACAGAGAAATTCTTACACAATTCGTTCAGGGTCTGTGATGCCACCTGGATTGACCATATCTAGACCCACAGCTGGATGAGACATAAGGGTGGACACTCTTGGGGCTGAGAGGTTTGGTGAGGTTGGGTGAGCAAACGCAGACCCTTTAAAGTAATACTGCGTGCTACCCATCACATGGGTCCCAAATCTCCAGGTTCAAGGGCATCTTCCTACATCGAAAACATGCATGAGAAACCCAGAAGATGGTACACCGTGTGATGGGGAAAGGTTTCTAAAACGCACCTCATTTCTCATCTCCTTGTGCTTGGGTTCGCCATTCCAGCCACTTTACTAGCAATCTCCCTACTTGGAGCATCAGCACCTTTAACCTCCTGTTCCATACAGGTTGCAATTTGTCCTGAGGATGAACGGGAAGACGGGGAACCAATGAGAGACTAGCTCTTGGTGTTGGGACAGGCACAGGTCACTCTATTTTCCCATCAGGAAGAAGAATTAACCACAGGCTCATCCTGCCCCCCGGAACCAGAACAGGGCCTGAAGCCATCCTGCGCATTTGCGGCCACCTCCCGAAAAAGCGAGTTGTAAAATGGAGCTTCAGGGCACTGCAATTCACAAACCTGCAGAGTTATAAATGATAACTCTCGTCCACAAATATATTGAGGGAAGGCAAAGAAGAGGATTTGAAATCAAGGCAGAATTGCAGGAAACAGAATTCAGGAGGTAGATTCGAATCGCCTTTAAAGCAAATGAAAAGCAGCAAAACGTTGACAATGATGCCCTTGGCCAAAAAGGGCGTATGCGTTTTTTCCTGAATATATTCAGGAAAAAACGCATACGCCCTTTTTGGCCAACCAAGCAACCTGGAAAGGCAAATCAGCGCTACAAAGAACTCTCGCTTCCCATCGGTCAAAAGGGCCATGCTGAAAATAGTGTCAAAACCAGAAATGCAGGACAGGCCATGGAGAAATGGGAGCTTTGCTACACTGATGGGCGGGATGTAAATTGCCAACAGCCACTCTGAAGAAGTGTACGGTGTGTCCTGAAACATCTAAAAAACACAGCTTAGAGAGCATAGGGCACTTCCACGCATGGGGGTATAAAGTGGGAAAATTAAAAATCAGCAAGACACAAGAACCCCAAAGTTTAGGGCTGGTCTGTTGACAAGGACCTCCACTTCATTCCACATTAAATATCCCAGGAAAGCGAAAAATGGATAAAAAAGTTGTGGTCCTTATGTACAATGGAATATCACTCAGACATGAAATCAATGTCATAAGGCTAGTAGCAGCATGATGAGTGGATTTAGGTATGACGATTCTAAGTTAAATAATTCACACAGAAAAGGACACTTCTCATAAGGTGTCACTTATAGAGGGAATGTAAAAACCGTTACACTTGAACTGAATTACAAAACAGAACAGAGTCACACATGCAGAAAACACACTATGGCTGCTAAACGGGAAAGGTGAGGTGGGGTGATACATAAAACAAGAGTTTCAAATTAGCTCAGATACCGTTCCATAAACCCAATATGTAATAGACAAGACCTACTCCTTGCTCAGAGAACTGGACTCAACACGCCCGATTCACCGCACAAGAATATATCTGACTAGTAATAATCTTAAAACCTATGTATTGATATCTCTCTGTTAGTGTGTCAAGTGGTTGTAAAGCGGCATAAACACAGCCGTGAAAAGCAGCTAAACCCCATTATAAAAATAAATTACTTTTAAAAACCCATGAAACAAAGACAGTGAAAGAGAGAGACATTTTTACACAATTTGTTCAGGGTCTGTAATGCCACCTGGATTGACCATATCTAGACCCACAGCTGGATGAGACATAAGGGTGGACACTCTTGGGGCTGAGAGGTTTGGTGAGGTTGGGTGAGCAAACGCAGACCCTTTAAAGTAATACTGCGTGCTACCCATCGCATGGGTCCCAAATCTCCAGGTTCAAGGGCATCTTACTCCATCGAAAACATGCATGAGAAACCCAGAAGATGGTACACCGTGTGATGGGGAAAGGTTTCTAAAACACACCTCATTTCTCATCTCCTTGTGCTTGGGTTCGCCATTCCAGCCACTTTAATAGCAATCTCCCTACTTGGAGCATCAGCACCTTTAACCTCCTGTTCCATACAGGTTGCAATTTGTCCTGAGGATGAACGGGAAGACGGGGAACCAATGAGAGACTAGCTCTTGGTGTTGGGACAGGCACAGGTCACTCTATTTTCCCATCAGGAAGAAGAATTAACCACAGGCTCAGCCTGCCCACTGGAACCAGAACAGGGCCTGAAGCCATCCTGCGCTTTTGCGGCCAGCTCCCGAAAAAGCGAGTTGTAAAATGGAGCTTCAGGGCACTGCAATTCACAAACTTGCAGAATTATAAATGATAACTCTCGTCCACAAATATATTGAGGGAAGGCAAAGATGAGGAATTGAAATCAAGGCAGAATTGCAGGAAACAGATTTCAGGAGGTAGATTCGAATCGCCTCTAAAGCACATAAAAAGCAGCAAAACGTTGACAATGATGCCCTTGGCCAAAAAGGGCGTATGCGTTTTTTCCTGAATATATTCAGGAAAAAACGCATACGCCCTTTTTGGCCAACCAAGCAACCTGGAAAGGCAAATCAGCGCTACAAAGAAGTCTCGCTTCCCATCGGTCAAAAGGGCCATGCTGAAAAAAGTTTCAAAACCAGAAATGCAGGACAGGCCATGGAGAAATGGGAGCCTTGCTACACTGATGGGCGGGATGTAAATTGCCAACAGCCACTCTGGAGAAGTGTACGGTGTGTCCTGAAACATCTAAAAAACACAGCTTAGAGAGCATAGGGCACTTCCACGCATGGCTGTATAAAGTGGGAAAATTAAAAATAAGCAAGACACAAGCACCCCAAAGTTTAGGGCTGCTCTGTTGACAAGGACCTCCACTTCATTCCACCTTAAATATCCCAGGAAAGCGAAAAATGGATAAAAAATTTGTGGTCCTTATGTACAATGGAATATCACTCAGCCATGAAATCAATGTCATAAGGCTAGTAGCAGCATGATGAGTGGATTTAGGTACGACGATTCTAAGTGAAATAAGTCACACAGAAAAGGACACTTCTCATAAGGTGTCACTTATAGAGGGAATGTAAAAACCGTTACACTTGAACTGAATTACAAAACAGAACAGAGTCACACATGCAGAAAACACACTATTTCTTCTAAACGGGAAAGGTGAGGTGGGGTGATACATAAAACAAGAGTTTCAAATTAGCTCAGATACCGTTCCATAAACCCAATATGTAATAGACAAGACCTACTCCTTGCTCAGAGAACTGGACTCAACACGCCCGATTCACCGCACAAGAATATATCTGACTAGTAATAATCTTAAAACCTATGTATTGATATCTCTCTGTTAGTGTGTCAAGTAGGTGTAAAGCGGCATAAACACAGCCGTGAAAAGCAGCTAAACCCCATTATAAAAATAAATTACTTTTAAAAACCCATGAAACAAAGACAGTGAAAGAGAGAGAAATTCTTACACAATTCGTTCAGGGGCTGTGATGCAACCTGGATTGACCAAATCTAGAACCACAGCTGGATGAGACATAAGGGTGGACACTCTTGGGGCTGAGAGGTTTAGTGAGGTTGGGTGAGCAAACGCAGACCCTTTAAAGTAATACTGCGTGCTACCCATCGCATGGGTCCCAAATCTCCAGGTTCAAGGGCATCTTCCTACATCAAAAACATGCATGAGAAACCCAGAAGATGGTACACCGTGTGATGGGGAAAGGTTTCTAAAACGCACCTCATTTCTCATCTCCTTGTGCTCGGGTTCGCCATTCCAGCCACTTTACTAGCAATCTCCCCACTTGGAGCATCAGCACCTTTAACCTCCTGTTCCGTACAGGTTGCAATTTGTCCTGAGGATGAACGGGAAGACAGGGAACCAATGAGAGACTAGCTCTTGGTGTTGGGACAGGCACAGGTCACTCTATTTTCCCATCAGGAAGAAGAATTAACCACACGCTCAGCCTGCCCCCCGGAACCAGAACAGGGCCTGAAGCCATCCTGCGCTTTTGCGGCCAGCTCCCGAAAAAGCGAGTTGTAAAATGGAGCTTCAGGGCACTGCAACTCACAAACCTGCACAGTTATAAATGATAACTCTCGTCCACAAATATATTGAGGGAAGGCAAAGACGAGGAATTGAAATCAAGGCAGAATTGCCGGAAACAGATTTCAGGAGTTAGATTCGAATCGCCTTTAAAGCACATGAAATGCGGCAAAACGTTGACAATGATGCCCTTGGCCAAAAAGGGCGTATGCGATTTTTCCTGAATATATTCAGGAAAAAACGCATACGCCCTTTTTGGCCAACCAAGCAACCTGGAAAGGCAAATCAGCGCTACAAAGAAGTCTCGCTTCTCATCGGTCAAAAGGGCCATGCTGAAAAAAGTGTCAAAACCAGAAATGCAGGACAGGCCATGGAGAAATGGGAGCTTTGCTACACTGATGGGCGGAATGTAAATTGCCAACAGCCACTCTGGAGAAGTGTACGGTGTATCCTGAAACATCTAAAAACACAGCTTAGAGAGCATAGGGCACTTCCACGCATGGGGGTATAAAGTGGGAAAATTAAAAATCAGCAAGACACAAGCACCCCAAAGTTTAGGGCTGCTGTGTTGACAAGGACCTCCACTTCATTCCACCTTAAATATCCCAGGAAAGCGAAAAATGGATAAAAAATTTGAGGTCCATATGTACAATGGAATATCACTCAGCCATGAAATCAATGTCATAAGGCTAGTAGCAGCATGATGAGTGGATTTAGGTACGACGATTCTAAGTGAAATAAGTCACACAGAAAAGGACACTTCTCATAAGGTGTCACTTATAGAGGGAATGTAAAAACCGTTACACTTCAACTGAATTACAAAACAGAACAGAGTCACACATGCAGAAAACACAGTATGGCTGCTAAACGGGAAAGGTGAGGTGGGGTGATACATAAAACAAGAGTTTCAAATTAGCTCAGATACCGTTCCATAAACCCAATATGTAATAGACAAGACCTACTCCTTGCTCAGAGAACTGGACTCAACACGCCCGATTCACCGCACAAGAATATATCTGACTAGTAATAATCTTAAAACCTATGTATTGATATCTCTCTGTTAGTGTGTCAAGTGGGTGTAAAGCGGCATAAACACAGCCGTGAAAAGCAGCTAAACCCCATTATAAAAATAAATTACTTTTAAAAACCCATGAAACAAAGACAGTGAAAGAGAGAGAAATTTTTACACAATTTGTTCAGGGTCTGTAATGCCACCTGGATTGACCATATCTAGACCCACAGCAGGATGAGACATAAGGGTGGACACTCTTGGGGCTGAGAGGTTTGGTGAGGTTGTGTGAGCAAACGCAGACCCTTTAAAGTAATACTGCGTGCTACCCATCGCATGGGTCCCAAATCTCCAGGTTCAAGGGCATCTTCCTCCATCGAAAACATGCATGAGAAACCCAGAAGATGGTACACCGTGTGACGGGGAAAGGTTTCTAAAACGCACCTCATTTCTCATCTCCTTGTGCTTGGGTTCGCCATTCCAGCCACTTTACTAGCAATCTCCCAACTTGGAGCATCAGCACCTTTAACCTCCTGTTCCATACAGGTTGCAATTTGTCCTGAGGATGAACGGGAAGACGGGGAACCAATGAGAGACTAGCTCTTGGTGTTGGGACAGGCACAGGTCACTCTATTTTCCCATCAGGAAGAAGAATTAACCACAGGCTCAGCCTGCCAACTGGAACCAGAACAGGGCCTGAAGCCATCCTGCGCTTTTGCGGCCAGCTCCCGAAAAAGCGAGTTGTAAAATGGAGCTTCAGGGCACTGCAATTCACAAACTTGCAGAGTTATAAATGATAACTCTCGTCCACAAATATATTGAGGGAAGGCAAAGATGAGGAATTGAAATCAAGGCAGAATTGCAGGAAACAGATTTCAGGAGGTAGATTCGAATCGCCTCTAAAGCACATGAAAAGCGGCAAAACGTTGACAATGATGCCCTTGGCCAAAAAGGGCGTATGCGTTTTTTCCTGAATATATTCAGGAAAAAACGCATACGCCCTTTTTGGCCAACCAAGCAACCTGGAAAGGCAAATCAGCGCTACAAAGAAGTCTCGCTTCCCATCGGTCAAAAGGGCCATGCTGAAAAAAGTTTCAAAACCAGAAATGCAGGACAGGCCATGGAGAAATGGGAGCCTTGCTACACTGATGGGCGGGATGTAAATTGCCAACAGCCACTCTGGAGAAGTGTACGGTGTGTCCTGAAACATCTAAAAAACACAGCTTAGAGAGCATAGGGCACTTCCACGCATGGGGGTATAAAGTGGGAAAATTAAAAATCAGCAAGACACAAGCACCCCAAAGTTTAGGGCTGCTCTGTTGACAAGGACCTCCACTTCATTCCACATTAAATATCCCAGGAAAGCGAAAAATGGATAAAAAATGTGAGGTCCATATGTACAATGGAATATCACTCAGCCATGAAATCAATGTCATAAGGCTAGTAGCAGCATGATGAGTGGATTTAGGTATGACGATTCTAAGTGAAATAAGTCACACAGAAAAGGACACTTCTCATAAGGTGTCACTTATAGAGGGAATGTAAAAACCGTTACACTTCAACTGAATTACAAAACAGAACAGAGTCACACATGCAGAAAACACACTATGGCTGCTTAAAGGGAAAGGTGAGGTGGGGTGATACATAAAACAAGAGTTTCAAATTAGCTCAGATACCGTTCCATAAACCCCATATGTAATAGACAAGACCTACTCCTTGCTCAGAGAACTGGACTCAACACGCCCGATTCACCGCACAAGAATATATCTGACTAGTAATAATCTTAAAACCTATGTATTGATATCTCTCTGTTAGTGTGTCAAGTGGGTGTAAAGCGTAATAAACACAGCCGTGAAAAGCATCTAAACCCCATTATAAAAATAAATTACTTTTAAAAACCCATAAAACAAAGACAGTAAAAGAGAGAGAAATTCTTACACAATTCGTTCAGGGGCTGTGATGCAACCTGGATTGACCATATCTAGACCCACAGCTGGATGAGACATAAGGGTGGACACTCTTGGGGCTGAGAGGTTTGGTGAGGTTGGGTGAGCAAACGCAGACCCTTTAAAATAATACTGCGTGCTACCCATCGCATGGGTTCCAAATCACCAGGTTCAAGGGCATCTTCCTACATCGAAAACATGCATGAGAAACCCAGAAGATGGTATACCGTGTGATGGGGAAAGGTTTCTAAAACGCACCTCATTTCTCATCTCCTTGTGCTCGGGTTCGCCATTCCAGCCACTTAACTAGCAATCTCCCTACTTGGAGCATCAGCACCTTTAACCTCCTGTTTCGTACAGGTTGCAATTTGTCCTGAGGATCAACGGGAAGACAGGGAACCAATGAGAGACTAGCTCTTGGTGTTGGGACAGGCACAGGTCACTCTATTTTCCCATCAGGAAGAAGAATTAACCACACGCTCAGCCTGCCCCCCGGAACCAGAACAGGGCCTGAAGCCATCCTGCGCTTTTGCGGCCAGCTCGCGAAAAAGCGAGTTGTAAAATGGAGCTTCAGGGCACTGCAATTCACAAACTTGCAGAGTTATAAATGATAACTCTCGTCCACAAATATATTGAGGGAAGGCAAAGATGAGGACTTGAAATCAAGGCAGAATTGCAGGAAACAGATTTCAGGAGGTAGATTCGAATCGCCTCTAAAGCACATGAAAAGCGGCAAAACGTTGACAATGATGCCCTTGGCCAAAAAGGGCGTATGCGTTTTTTCCTGAATATATTCAGGAAAAAACGCATACGCCCTTTTTGGCCAACCAAGCAACCTGGAAAGGCAAATCAGTGCTACAAAGAAGTCTCGCTTCCCATCGGTCAAAAGGGCCATGCTGAAAAAAGTTTCAAAACCAGAAATGCAGGACAGGCCATGGAGAAATGGGAGCCTTGCTACACTGATGGGCGGGATGTAAATTGCCAACAGCCACTCTGGAGAAGTGTACGGTGTGTCCTGAAACATCTAAAAAACACAGCTTAGAGAGCATAGGGCACTTCCACGCATGGGGGTATAAAGTGGGAAAATTAAAAATTAGCAAGACACAAGCACCCCAAAGTTTAGGGCTGCTCTGTTGACAAGGACCTCCACTTGATTCCACATTAAATATCCCAGGAAAGCGAAAAATGGATAAAAAATTTGAGGTCCATATGTACAATGGCATATCACTCAGCCATGAAATCAATGTCATAAGGCTAGTAGCAGCATGATGAGTGGATTTAGGTATGACGATTCTAAGTGAAATAAGTCACACAGAAAAGGACACTTCTCATAAGGTGTCACTTATAGAGGGAATGTAAAAACCGTTACACTTCAACTGAATTACAAAACAGAACAGAGTCACACATGCAGAAAACACACTATGGCTGCTTAAAGGGAAAGGTGAGGTGGGGTGATACATAAAACAAGAGTTTCAAATTAGCTCAGATACCGTTCCATACACCCCATATGTAATAGACAAGACCTACTCCTTGCTCAGAGAACTGGACTCAACACGCCCGATTCACCGCACAAGAATATATCTGACTAGTAATAATCTTAAAACCTATGTATTGATATCTCTCTGTTAGTGTGTCAAGTGGGTGTAAAGCGTAATAAACACAGCCGTGAAAAGCATCTAAACCCCATTATAAAAATAAATTACTTTTAAAAACCCATAAAACAAAGACAGTGAAAGAGAGAGAAATTCTTACACAATTCGTTCAGGGGCTGTGATGCAACCTGGATTGACCATATCTAGAACCACAGCTGGATGAGACATAAGGGTGGACACTCTTGGGGCTGAGAGGTTTAGTGAGGTTGGGTGAGCAAACGCAGACCCTTTAAAGTAATACTGCGTGCTACCCATCGCATGGGTCCCAAATCTCCAGGTTCAAGGGCACCTTCCTACATCAAAAACATGCATGAGAAACCCAGAAGATGGTACACCGTGTGATGGGGAAAGGTTTCTAAAACGCACCTCATTTCTCATCTCCTTGTGCTCGGGTTCGCCATTCCAGCCACTTTACTAGCAATCTCCCCACTTGGAACATCAGCACCTTTAACCTCCTGTTCCGTACAGGTTGCAATTTGTCCTGAGGATGAACGGGAAGACAGGGAACCAATGAGAGACTAGCTCTTGGTGTTGGGACAGGCATAGGTCACTCTATTTTCCCATCAGGAAGAAGAATTAACCACACGCTCAGCCTGAGCCCCCGGAACCAGAACCGGGCCTGAAGCCATCCTGCGCTTTTGCGGCCAGCTCCCGAAAAAGCGAGTTGTAAAATGGAGCTTCAGGGCACTGCAACTCACAAACCTGCACAGTTATAAATGATAACTCTCGTCCACAAATATATTGAGGGAAGGCAAAGACGAGGAATTGAAATCAAGGCAGAATTGCCGGAAACAGATTTCAGGAGTTAGATTCGAATCGCCTTTAAAGCACATGAAATGCGGCAAAACGTTGACAATGATGCCCTTGTCCAAAAAGGGCGTATGCGATTTTTCCTGAATATATTCAGGAAAAAACGCATACGCCCTTTTTGGCCAACCAAGCAACCTGGAAAGGCAAATCAGCGCTACAAAGAAGTCTCGCTTCTCATCGGTCAAAAGGGCCATGCTGAAAAAAGTGTCAAAACCAGAAATGCAGGACAGGCCATGGAGAAATGGGAGCTTTGCTACACTGATGGGCGGAATGTAAATTGCCAACAGCCACTCTGGAGAAGTGTACGGTGTATCCTGAAACATCTAAAAACACAGCTTAGAGAGCATAGGGCACTTCCACGCATGGGGGTATAAAGTGGGAAAATTAAAAATCAGCAAGACACAAGCACCCCAAAGTTTAGGGCTGCTCTGTTGACAAGGACCTCCACTTCATTCCACCTTAAATATCCCAGGAAAGCGAAAAATGGATTAAAAATTTGAGGTCCATATGTACAATGGAATATCACTCAGCCATGAAATCAATGTCATAAGGCTAGTAGCAGCATGATGAGTGGATTTAGGTACGACGATACTAAGTGAAATAAGTCACACAGAAAAGGACACTTCTCATAAGGTGTCACTTATAGAGGGAATGTAAAAACCGTTACACTTGAACTGAATTACAAAACAGAATAGAGTCACACATGCAGAAAACACACTATTTCTGCTAAACGGGAAAGGTGAGGTGGGGTGATACATAAAACAAGAGTTTCAAATTAGCTCAGATACCGTTCCATAAACCCAATATGTAACAGACAAGACCTACTCCTTGCTCAGAGAACTGGACTCAACACGCCCGATTCACCGCACAAGAATATATCTGACTAGTAATAATCTTAAAACCTATGTATTGATATCTCTCTGTTAGTTTGTCAAGTAGGTGTAAAGCGGCATAAACACAGCCGTGAAAAGCAGCTAAACCCCATTATAAAAATAAATTACTTTTAAAAACCCATGAAACAAAGACAGTGAAAGAGAGAGAAATTCTTACACAATTCGTTCAGGGGCTGTGATGCAACCTGGATTGACCATATCTAGACCCACAGCTGGATGAGACATAAGGGTGGACACTCTTGGGGCTGAGAGGTTTGGTGAGGTTGGGTGAGCAAACGCAGACCCTTTAAAGTAATACTGCGTGCTACCCATCGCATGGGTCCCAAATCTCCAGGTTCAAGGGCATCTTCCTACATCAAAAACATGCATGAGAAACCCAGAAGATGGTACACCGTGTGATGGGGAAAGGTTTCTAAAACGCACCTCATTTCTCATCTCCTTGTGCTCGGGTTCGCCATTCCAGCCACTTTACTAGCAATCTCCCCACTTGGAGCATCAGCACCTTTAACCTCCTGTTCCGTACAGGTTGCAATTTGTCCTGAGGATGAACGGGAAGACAGGGAACCAATGAGAGACTAGCTCTTGGTGTTGGGACAGGCATAGGTCACTCTATTTTCCCATCAGGAAGAAGAATTAACCACACGCTCAGCCTGAGCCCCCGGAACCAGAACAGGGCCTGAAGCCATCCTGCGCTTTTGCGGCCAGCTCCCGAAAAAGCGAGTTGTAAAATGGAGCTTCAGGGCACTGCAACTCACAAACCTGCACAGTTATAAATGATAACTCTCGTCCACAAATATATTGAGGGAAGGCAAAGACGAGGAATTGAAATCAAGGCAGAATTGCCGGAAACAGATTTCAGGAGTTAGATTCGAATCGCCTTTAAAGCACATGAAATGCGGCAAAACGTTGACAATGATGCCCTTGGCCAAAAAGGGCGTATGCGATTTTTCCTGAATATATTCAGGAAAAAACGCATACGCCCTTTTTGGCCAACCAAGCAACCTGGAAAGGCAAATCAGCGCTACAAAGAAGTCTCGCTTCTCATCGGTCAAAAGGGCCATGCTGAAAAAAGTGTCAAAACCAGAAATGCAGGACAGGCCATGGAGAAATGGGAGCTTTGCTAAACTGATGGGCGGAATGTAAATTGCCAACAGCCACTCTGGAGAAGTGTACGGTGTATCCTGAAACATCTAAAAACACAGCTTAGAGAGCATAGGGCACTTCCACGCATGGGGGTATAAAGTGGGAAAATTAATAATCAGCAAGACACAAGCACCCCAACGTTTAGGGCTGTTCTGTTGACAAGGACCTCCACTTCATTCCACCTTAAATATCCCAGGAAAGCGAAAAATGGATAAAAAATTTGAGGTCCATATGTACAATGGAATATCACTCAGCCATGAAATCAATGTCATAAGGCTAGTAGCAGCATGATGAGTGGATTTAGGTACGACGATTCTAAGTGAAATAAGTCACACAGAAAAGGACACTTCTCATAAGGTGTCACTTATAGAGGGAATGTAAAAACCGTTACACTTGAACTGAATTACAAAACAGAACAGAGTCACACATGCAGAAAACACACTATGGCTGCTTATAGGGAAAGGTGAGGTGGGGTGATACATAAAACAAGAGTTTCAAATTAGCTCAGATACCGTTCCATAAACCCAATATGTAATAGACAAGACCTACTCCTTGCTCAGAGAACTGGACTCAACACGCCCGATTCACCGCACAAGAATATATCTGACTAGTAATAATCTTAAAACCTATGTATTGATATCTCTCTGTTAGTGTGTCAAGTGGGTGTAAAGCGGCATAAACACAGCCGTGAAAAGCAGCTAAACCCCATTATAAAAATAAATTACTTTTCAAAACCCATGAAACAAAGACAGTGAAAGAGAGAGAAATTCTTACACAATTCGTTCAGGGTCTGTGATGCCACCTGGATTGACCATATCTAGACCCACAGCTGGATGAGACATAAGGGTGGACACTCTTGGGGCTGAGAGGTTTGGTGAGGTTGGGTGAGCAAACGCAGACCCTTTAAAGTAATACTGCGTGCTACCCATCACATGGGTCCCAAATCTCCAGGTTCAAGGGCATCTTCCTACATCTAAAACATGCATGAGAAACCCAGAAGATGGTACGCCGTGTGATGGGGAAAGGTTTCTAAAACGCACCTCATTTCTCATCTCCTTGTGCTTGGGTTCGCCATTCCAGCCACTTTACTAGCAATCTCCCTACTTGGAGCATCAGCACCTTTAACCTCCTGTTCCGTACAGGTTGCAATTTGTCCTGAGGATGAACGGGAAGACGGGGAACCAATGAGAGACTAGCTCTTGGTGTTGGGACAGGCACAGGTCACTCTATTTTCCCATCAGGAAGAAGAATTAACCACAGGCTCAGCCTGCCCCCCGGAAACAGAACAGGGCCTGAAGCCATCCTGCGCTTTTGCGGCCACCTCCCAAAAAAGCGAGTTGTAAAATGGAGCTTCAGGGCACTGCAATTCACAAACCTGCAGAGTTATAAATGAGAACTCTCGTCCACAAATATATTGAGGGAAGGCAAAGAAGAGGATTTGAAATCAAGGCAGAATTGCAGGAAACAGATTTCAGGAGGTAGATTCGAATCGCCATTAAAGCACATGAAAAGCAGCAAAACGTTGACAATGATGCCCTTGGCCAAAAAGGGCGTATGCGTTTTTTCCTGAATATATTCAGGAAAAAACGCATACGCCCTTTTTGGCCAACCAAGCAACCTGGAAAGGCAAATCAGTGCTACAAAGAAGTCTCGCTTCCCATCGGTCAAAAGGGCCATGCTGAAAAAAGTTTCAAAACCAGAAATGCAGGACAGGCCATGGAGAAATGGGAGCCTTGCTACACTGATGGGCGGGATGTAAATTGCCAACAGCCACTCTGGAGAAGTGTACGGTGTGTCCTGAAACATCTAAAAAACACAGCTTAGAGAGCATAGGGCACTTCCACGCATGGGGGTATAAAGTGGGAAAATTAAAAATCAGCAAGACACAAGCACCCCAAAGTTTAGGGCTGCTCTGTTGACAAGGACCTCCACTTCATTCCACATTAAATATCCCAGGAAAGCGAAAAATGGATAAAAAATTTGAGGTCCATATGTACAATGGCATATCACTCAGCCATGAAATCAATGTCATAAGGCTAGTAGCAGCATGATGAGTGGATTTAGGTATGACGATTCTAAGTGAAATAAGTCACACAGAAAAGGACACTTCTCATAAGGTGTCACTTATAGAGGGAATGTAAAAACCGTTACACTTCAACTGAATTACAAAACAGAACAGAGTCACACATGCAGAAAACACACTATGGCTGCTTAAAGGGAAAGGTGAGGTGGGGTGATACATAAAACAAGAGTTTCAAATTAGCTCAAATACCGTTCCATACACCCCATATGTAATAGACAAGACCTACTCCTTGCTCAGAGAACTGGACTCAACACGCCCGATTCACCGCACAAGAATATATCTGACTAGTAATAATCTTAAAACCTATGTATTGATATCTCTCTGTTAGTGTGTCAAGTGGGTGTAAAGCGTAATAAACACAGCCGTGAAAAGCATCTAAACCCCATTATAAAAATAAATTACTTTTAAAAACCCATAAAACAAAGACAGTGAAAGAGAGAGAAATTCTTACACAATTCGTTCAGGGGCTGTGATGCAACCTGGATTGACCATATCTAGAACCACAGCTGGATGAGACATAAGGGTGGACACTCTTGGGGCTGAGAGGTTTAGTGAGGTTGGGTGAGCAAACGCAGACCCTTTAAAGTAATACTGCGTGCTACCCATCGCATGGGTCCCAAATCTCCAGGCTCAAGGGCACCTTCCTACATCAAAAACATGCATGAGAAACCCAGAAGATGGTACACCGTTTGATGGGGAAAGGTTTCTAAAACGCACCTCATTTCTCATCTCCTTGTGCTCGGGTTCGCCATTCCAGCCACTTTACTAGCAATCTCCCCACTTGGAGCATCAGCACCTTTAACCTCCTGTTCCGTACAGGTTGCAATTTGTCCTGAGGATGAACGGGAAGACAGGGAACCAATGAGAGACTAGCTCTTGGTGTTGGGACAGGCACAGGTCACTCTATTTTCCCATCAGGAAGAAGAATTAACCACACGCTCAGCCTGCCCCCCGGAACCAGAACAGGGCCTGAAGCCATCCTGCGCTTTTGCGGCCAGCTCCCGAAAAAGCGAGTTGTAAAATGGAGCTTCAGGGCACTGCAACTCACAAACCTGCACAGTTATAAATGATAACTCTCGTCCACAAATATATTGAGGGAAGGCAAAGACGAGGAATTGAAATCAAGGCAGAATTGATGGAAACAGATTTCAGGAGTTAGATTCGAATCGCCTTTAAAGCACATGAAATGCGGCAAAACGTTGACAATGATGCCCTTGGCCAAAAAGGGCGTATGCGATTTTTCCTGAATATATTCAGGAAAAAACGCATACGCCCTTTTTGGCCAACCAAGCAACCTGGAAAGGCAAATCAGCGCTACAAAGAAGTCTCGCTTCTCATCGGTCAAAAGGGCCATGCTGAAAAAAGTGTCAAAACCAGAAATGCAGGACAGGCCATGGAGAAATGGGAGCTTTGTTACACTGATGGGCGGAATGTAAATTGCCAACAGCCACTCTGGAGAAGTGTACGGTGTATCCTGAAACATCTAAAAACACAGCTTAGAGAGCATAGGGCACTTCCACGCATGGGGGTATAAAGTGGGAAAATTAAAAATCAGCAAGACACAAGCACCCCAAAGTTTAGGGCTGCTCTGTTGACAAGGACCTCCACTTCATTCCACCTTAAATATCCCAGGAAAGCGAAAAATGGATAAAAAATTTGAGGTCCATATGTACAATGGAATATCACTCAGCCATGAAATCAATGTCATAAGGCTAGTAGCAGCATGATGAGTGGATTTAGGTACGACGATACTAAGTGAAATAAGTCACACAGAAAAGGACACTTCTCATAAGGTGTCACTTATAGAGGGAATGTAAAAACCGTTACACTTGAACTGAATTACAAAACAGAATAGAGTCACACATGCAGAAAACACACTATTTCTGCTAAACGGGAAAGGTGAGGTGGGGTGATACATAAAACAATAGTTTCAAATTAGCTCAGATACCGTTCCATAAACCCAATATGTAATAGACAAGACCTACTCCTTGCTCAGAGAACTGGACTCAACACACCCGATTCACCGCACAAGAATATATCTGACTAGTAATAATCTTAAAACCTATGTATTGATATCTCTCTGTTAGTGTGTCAAGTAGGTGTAAAGCGGCATAAACACAGCCGTGAAAAGCAGCTAAACCCCATTATAAAAATAAATTACTTTTAAAAACCCATGAAACAGAGACAGTGAAAGAGAGAGAAATTCTTACACAATTCGTTCAGGGGCTGTGATGCAACCTGGATTGACCATATCTAGACCCACAGCTGGATGAGACATAAGGGTGGACACTCTTGGGGCTGAGAGGTTTGGTGAGGTTGGGTGAGCAAACGCAGACCCTTTAAAGTAATACTGCGTGCTACCCATCGCATGGGTCCCAAATCTCCAGGTTCAAGGGCATCTTCCTACATCAAAAACATGCATGAGAAACCCAGAAGATGGTACACCGTGTGATGGGGAAAGGTTTCTAAAACGCACCTCATTTCTCATCTCCTTGTGCTCGGGTTCGCCATTCCAGCCACTTTACTAGCAATCTCCCCACTTGGAGCATCAGCACCTTTAACCTCCTGTTCCGTACAGGTTGCAATTTGTCCTGAGGATGAACGGGAAGACAGGGAACCAATGAGAGACTAGCTCTTGGTGTTGGGACAGGCATAGGTCACTCTATTTTCCCATCAGGAAGAAGAATTAACCACACGCTCAGCCTGAGCCCCCGGAAGCAGAACAGGGCCTGAAGCCATCCTGCGCTTTTGCGGCCAGCTCCCGAAAAAGCGAGTTGTAAAATGGAGCTTCAGGGCACTGCAACTCACAAACCTGCACAGTTATAAATGATAACTCTCGTCCACAAATATATTGAGGGAAGGCAAAGACGAGGAATTGAAATCAAGGCAGAATTGCCGGAAACAGATTTCAGGAGTTAGATTCGAATCGCCTTTAAAGCACATGAAATGCGGCAAAACGTTGACAATGATGCCCTTGGCCAAAAAGGGCGTATGCGATTTTTCCTGAATATATTCAGGAAAAAACGCATACGCCCTTTTTGGCCAACCAAGCAACCTGGAAAGGCAAATCAGCGCTACAAAGAAGTCTCGCTTCTCATCGGTCAAAAGGGCCATGCTGAAAAAAGTGTCAAAACCAGAAATGCAGGACAGGCCATGGAGAAATGGGAGCTTTGCTACACTGATGGGCGGAATGTAAATTGCCAACAGCCACTCTGGAGAAGTGTACGGTGTATCCTGAAACATCTAAAAACACAGCTTAGAGAGCATAGGGCACTTCCACGCATGGGGGTATAAAGTGGGAAAATTAAAAATCAGCAAGACACAAGCACCCCAAAGTTTAGGGCTGCTGTGTTGACAAGGACCTCCACTTCATTCCACCTTAAATATCCCAGGAAAGCGAAAAATGGATAAAAAATTTGAGGTCCATATGTACAATGGAATATCACTCAGCCATGAAATCAATGTCATAAGGCTAGTAGCAGCATGATGAGTGGATTTAGGTACGACGATTCTAAGTGAAATAAGTCACACAGAAAAGGACACTTCTCATAAGGTGTCACTTATAGAGGGAATGTAAAAACCGTTACACTTGAACTGAATTACAAAACAGAACAGAGTCACACATGCAGAAAACACAGTATGGCTGCTAAACGGGAAAGGTGAGGTGGGGTGATACATAAAACAAGAGTTTCAAATTAGCTCAGATACCGTTCCATAAACCCAATATGTAATAGACAAGACCTACTCCTTGCTCAGAGAACTGGACTCAACACGCCCGATTCACCGCACAAGAATATATCTGACTAGTAATAATCTTAAAACCTATGTATTGATATCTCTCTGTTAGTGTGTCAAGTGGGTGTAAAGCGGCATAAACACAGCCGTGAAAAGCAGCTAAACCCCATTATAAAAATAAATTACTTTTAAAAACCCATGAAACAAAGACAGTGAAAGAGAGAGAAATTTTTACACAATTTGTTCAGGGTCTGTAATGCCACCTGGATTGACCATATCTAGACCCACAGCAGGATGAGACATAAGGGTGGACACTCTTGGGGCTGACAGGTTTGGTGAGGTTGTGTGAGCAAACGCAGACCCTTTAAAGTAATACTGCGTGCTACCCATCGCATGGGTCCCAAATCTCCAGGTTCAAGGGCATCTTCCTCCATCGAAAACATGCATGAGAAACCCAGAAGATGGTACACCGTGTGATGGGGAAAGGTTTCTAAAACGCACCTCATTTCTCATCTCCTTGTGCTTGGGTTCGCCATTCCAGCCACTTTACTAGCAATCTCCCAACTTGGAGCATCAGCACCTTTAACCTCCTGTTCCATACAGGTTGCAATTTGTCCTGAGGATGAACGGGAAGACGGGGAACCAATGAGAGACTAGCTCTTGGTGTTGGGACAGGCACAGGTCACTCTATTTTCCCATCAGGAAGAAGAATTAACCACAGGCTCAGCCTGCCAACTGGAACCAGAACAGGGCCTGAAGCCATCCTGCGCTTTTGCGGCCAGCTCCCGAAAAAGCGAGTTGTAAAATGGAGCTTCAGGGCACTGCAATTCACAAACTTGCAGAGTTATAAATGATAACTCTCGTCCACAAATATATTGAGGGAAGGCAAAGATGAGGAATTGAAATCAAGGCAGAATTGCAGGAAACAGATTTCAGGAGGTAGATTCGAATCGCCTCTAAAGCACATGAAAAGCGGCAAAACGTTGACAATGATGCCCTTGGCCAAAAAGGGCGTATGCGTTTTTTCCTGAATATATTCAGGAAAAAACGCATACGCCCTTTTTGGCCAACCAAGCAACCTGGAAAGGCAAATCAGCGCTACAAAGAAGTCTCGCTTCCCATCGGTCAAAAGGGCCATGCTGAAAAAAGTTTCAAAACCAGAAATGCAGGACAGGCCATGGAGAAATGGGAGCCTTGCTACACTGATGGGCGGGATGTAAATTGCCAACAGCCACTCTGGAGAAGTGTACGGTGTGTCCTGAAACATCTAAAAAACACAGCTTAGAGAGCATAGGGCACTTCCACGCATGGCTGTATAAAGTGGGAAAATTAAAAATAAGCAAGACACAAGCACCCCAAAGTTTAGGGCTGCTCTGTTGACAAGGACCTCCACTTCATTCCACCTTAAATATCCCAGGAAAGCGAAAAATGGATAAAAAATTTGTGGTCCTTATGTACAATGGAATATCACTCAGCCATGAAATCAATGTCATAAGGCTAGTAGCAGCATGATGAGTGGATTTAGGTACGACGATTCTAAGTGAAATAAGTCACACAGAAAAGGACACTTCTCATAAGGTGTCACTTATAGAGGGAATGTAAAAACCGTTACACTTCAACTGAATTACAAAACAGAACAGAGTCACACATGCAGAAAACACACTATGGCTGCTTAAAGGGAAAGGTGAGGTGGGGTGATACATAAAACAAGAGTTTCAAATTAGCTCAGATACCGTTCCATAAACCCCATATGTAATAGACAAGACCTACTCCTTGCTCAGAGAACTGGACTCAACACGCCCGATTCACCGCACAAGAATATATCTGACTAGTAATAATCTTAAAACCTATGTATTGATATCTCTCTGTTAGTGTGTCAAGTGGGTGTAAAGCGTAATAAACACAGCCGTGAAAAGCATCTAAACCCCATTATAAAAATAAATTACTTTTAAAAACCCATAAAACAAAGACAGTAAAAGAGAGAGAAATTCTTACACAATTCGTTCAGGGGCTGTGATGCAACCTGGATTGACCATATCTAGACACACAGCTGGATGAGACATAAGGGTGGACACTCTTGGGGCTGAGAGGTTTGGTGAGGTTGGGTGAGCAAACGCAGACCCTTTAAAATAATACTGCGTGCTACCCATCGCATGGGTTCCAAATCACCAGGTTCAAGGGCATCTTCCTACATCGAAAACATGCATGAGAAACCCAGAAGATGGTATACCGTGTGATGGGGAAAGGTTTCTAAAACGCACCTCATTTCTCATCTCCTTGTGCTCGGGTTCGCCATTCCAGCCACTTAACTAGCAATCTCCCTACTTGGAGCATCAGCACCTTTAACCTCCTGTTTCGTACAGGTTGCAATTTGTCCTGAGGATCAACGGGAAGACAGGGAACCAATGAGAGACTAGCTCTTGGTGTTGGGACAGGCACAGGTCACTCTATTTTCCCATCAGGAAGAAGAATTAACCACACGCTCAGCCTGCCCCCCGGAACCAGAACAGGGCCTGAAGCCATCCTGCGCTTTTGCGGCCAGCTCGCGAAAAAGCGAGTTGTAAAATGGAGCTTCAGGGCACTGCAATTCACAAACTTGCAGAGTTATAAATGATAACTCTCGTCCACAAATATATTGAGGGAAGGCAAAGATGAGGACTTGAAATCAAGGCAGAATTGCAGGAAACAGATTTCAGGAGGTAGATTCGAATCGCCTCTAAAGCACATGAAAAGCGGCAAAACGTTGACAATGATGCCCTTGGCCAAAAAGGGCGTATGCGTTTTTTCCTGAATATATTCAGGAAAAAACGCATACGCCCTTTTTGGCCAACCAAGCAACCTGGAAAGGCAAATCAGTGCTACAAAGAAG
Organism: Balaenoptera physalus; assembly: GCF_965194825.1. Lineage (NCBI taxonomy): Eukaryota > Metazoa > Chordata > Mammalia > Artiodactyla > Balaenopteridae > Balaenoptera > Balaenoptera physalus. Next base: position 238,942 of record NW_028125555.1, read on the forward strand.
TCTCGCTTCCCATCGGTCAAAAGGGCCATGCTGAAAAAAGTTTCAAAACCAGAAATGCAGGACAGGCCATGGAGAAATGGGAGCCTTGCTACACTGATGGGCGGGATGTAAATTGCCAACAGCCACTCTGGAGAAGTGTACGGTGTGTCCTGAAACATCTAAAAAACACAGCTTAGAGAGCATAGGGCACTTCCACGCATGGGGGTATAAAGTGGGAAAATTAAAAATTAGCAAGACACAAGCACCCCAAAGTTTAGGGCTGCTCTGTTGACAAGGACCTCCACTTCATTCCACATTAAATATCCCAGGAAAGCGAAAAATGGATAAAAAATTTGAGGTCCATATGTACAATGGCATATCACTCAGCCATGAAATCAATGTCATAAGGCTAGTAGCAGCATGATGAGTGGATTTAGGTATGACGATTCTAAGTGAAATAAGTCACACAGAAAAGGACACTTCTCATAAGGTGTCACTTATAGAGGGAATGTAAAAACCGTTACACTTCAACTGAATTACAAAACAGAACAGAATCACACATGCAGAAAACACACTATGGCTGCTTAAAGGGAAAGGTGAGGTGGGGTGATACATAAAACAAGAGTTTCAAATTAGCTCAGATACCGTTCCATACACCCCATATGTAATAGACAAGACCTACTCCTTGCTCAGAGAACTGGACTCAACACGCCCGATTCACCGCACAAGAATATATCTGACTAGTAATAATCTTAAAACCTATGTATTGATATCTCTCTGTTAGTGTGTCAAGTGGGTGTAAAGCGTAATAAACACAGCCGTGAAAAGCATCTAAACCCCATTATAAAAATAAATTACTTTTAAAAACCCATAAAACAAAGACAGTGAAAGAGAGAGAAATTCTTACACAATTCGTTCAGGGGCTGTGATGCAACCTGGATTGACCATATCTAGAACCACAGCTGGATGAGACATAAGGGTGGACACTCTTGGGGCTGAGAGGTTTAGTGAGGTTGGGTGAGCAAACGCAGACCCTTTAAAGTAATACTGCGTGCTACCCATCGCATGGGTCCCAAATCGCCAGGTTCAAGGGCACCTTCCTACATCAAAAACATGCATGAGAAACCCAGAAGATGGTACACCGTGTGATGGGGAAAGGTTTCTAAAACGCACCTCATTTCTCATCTCCTTGTGCTCGGGTTCGCCATTCCAGCCACTTTACTAGCAATCTCCCCACTTGGAGCATCAGCACCTTTAACCTCCTGTTCCGTACAGGTTGCAATTTGTCCTGAGGATGAACGGGAAGACAGGGAACCAATGAGAGACTAGCTCTTGGTGTTGGGACAGGCATAGGTCACTCTATTTTCCCATCAGGAAGAAGAATTAACCACACGCTCAGCCTGAGCCCCCGGAACCAGAACCGGGCCTGAAGCCATCCTGCGCTTTTGCGGCCAGCTCCCGAAAAAGCGAGTTGTAAAATGGAGCTTCAGGGCACTGCAACTCACAAACCTGCACAGTTATAAATGATAACTCTCGTCCACAAATATATTGAGGGAAGGCAAAGACGAGGAATTGAAATCAAGGCAGAATTGCCGGAAACAGATTTCAGGAGTTAGATTCGAATCGCCTTTAAAGCACATGAAATGCGGCAAAACGTTGACAATGATGCCCTTGGCCAAAAAGGGCGTATGCGATTTTTCCTGAATATATTCAGGAAAAAACGCATACGCCCTTTTTGGCCAACCAAGCAACCTGGAAAGGCAAATCAGCGCTACAAAGAAGTCTCGCTTCTCATCGGTCAAAAGGGCCATGCTGAAAAAAGTGTCAAAACCAGAAATGCAGGACAGGCCATGGAGAAATGGGAGCTTTGCTACACTGATGGGCGGAATGTAAATTGCCAACAGCCACTCTGGAGAAGTGTACGGTGTATCCTGAAACATCTAAAAACACAGCTTAGAGAGCATAGGGCACTTCCACGCATGGGGGTATAAAGTGGGAAAATTAAAAATCAGCAAGACACAAGCACCCCAAAGTTTAGGGCTGCTCTGTTGACAAGGACCTCCACTTCATTCCACCTTAAATATCCCAGGAAAGCGAAAAATGGATTAAAAATTTGAGGTCCATATGTACAATGGAATATCACTCAGCCATGAAATCAATGTCATAAGGCTAGTAGCAGCATGATGAGTGGATTTAGGTACGACGATACTAAGTGAAATAAGTCACACAGAAAAGGACACTTCTCATAAGGTGTCACTTATAGAGGGAATGTAAAAACCGTTACACTTGAACTGAATTACAAAACAGAATAGAGTCACACATGCAGAAAACACACTATTTCTGCTAAACGGGAAAGGTGAGGTGGGGTGATACATAAAACAAGAGTTTCAAATTAGCTCAGATACCGTTCCATAAACCCAATATGTAATAGACAAGACCTACTCCTTGCTCAGAGAACTGGACTCAACACGCCCGATTCACCGCACAAGAATATATCTGACTAGTAATAATCTTAAAACCTATGTATTGATATCTCTCTGTTAGTTTGTCAAGTAGGTGTAAAGCGGCATAAACACAGCCGTGAAAAGCAGCTAAACCCCATTATAAAAATAAATTACTTTTAAAAACCCATGAAACAAAGACAGTGAAAGAGAGAGAAATTCTTACACAATTCGTTCAGGGGCTGTGATGCAACCTGGATTGACCATATCTAGACCCACAGCTGGATGAGACATAAGGGTGGACACTCTTGGGGCTGAGAGGTTTGGTGAGGTTGGGTGAGCAAACGCAGACCCTTTAAAGTAATACTGCGTGCTACCCATCGCATGGGTCCCAAATCTCCAGGTTCAAGGGCATCTTCCTACATCAAAAACATGCATGAGAAACCCAGAAGATGGTACACCGTGTGATGGGGAAAGGTTTCTAAAACGCACCTCATTTCTCATCTCCTTGTGCTCGGGTTCGCCATTCCAGCCACTTTACTAGCAATCTCCCCACTTGGAGCATCAGCACCTTTAACCTCCTGTTCCGTACAGGTTGCAATTTGTCCTGAGGATGAACGGGAAGACAGGGAACCAATGAGAGACTAGCTCTTGGTGTTGGGACAGGCATAGGTCACTCTATTTTCCCATCAGGAAGAAGAATTAACCACACGCTCAGCCTGAGCCCCCGGAACCAGAACAGGGCCTGAAGCCATCCTGCGCTTTTGCGGCCAGCTCCCGAAAAAGCGAGTTGTAAAATGGAGCTTCAGGGCACTGCAACTCACAAACCTGCACAGTTATAAATGATAACTCTCGTCCACAAATATATTGAGGGAAGGCAAAGACGAGGAATTGAAATCAAGGCAGAATTGCCGGAAACAGATTTCAGGAGTTAGATTCGAATCGCCTTTAAAGCACATGAAATGCGGCAAAACGTTGACAATGATGCCCTTGGCCAAAAAGGGCGTATGCGATTTTTCCTGAATATATTCAGGAAAAAACGCATACGCCCTTTTTGGCCAACCAAGCAACCTGGAAAGGCAAATCAGCGCTACAAAGAAGTCTCGCTTCTCATCGGTCAAAAGGGCCATGCTGAAAAAAGTGTCAAAACCAGAAATGCAGGACAGGCCATGGAGAAATGGGAGCCTTGCTACACTGATGGGCGGGATGTAAATTGCCAACAGCCACTCTGGAGAAGTGTACGGTGTGTCCTGAAACATCTAAAAAACACAGCTTAGAGAGCATAGGGCACTTCCACGCATGGGGGTATAAAGTGGGAAAATTAAAAATTAGCAAGACACAAGCACCCCAAAGTTTAGGGCTGCTCTGTTGACAAGGACCTCCACTTCATTCCACATTAAATATCCCAGGAAAGCGAAAAATGGATAAAAAATTTGAGGTCCATATGTACAATGGCATATCTCTCAGCCATGAAATCAATGTCATAAGGCTAGTAGCAGCATGATGAGTGGATTTAGGTATGACGATTCTAAGTGAAATAAGTCACACAGAAAAGGACACTTCTCAAAAGGTGTCACTTATAGAGGGAATGTAAAAACCGTTACACTTCAACTGAATTACAAAACAGAACAGAATCACACATGCAGAAAACACACTATGGCTGCTTAAAGGGAAAGGTGAGGTGGGGTGATACATAAAACAAGAGTTTCAAATTAGCTCAGATACCGTTCCATACACCCCATATGTAATAGACAAGACCTACTCCTTGCTCAGAGAACTGGACTCAACACGCCCGATTCACCGCACAAGAATATATCTGACTAGTAATAATCTTAAAACCTATGTATTGATATCTCTCTGTTAGTGTGTCAAGTGGGTGTAAAGCGTAATAAACACAGCCGTGAAAAGCATCTAAACCCCATTATAAAAATAAATTACTTTTAAAAACCCATAAAACAAAGACAGTGAAAGAGAGAGAAATTCTTACACAATTCGTTCAGGGGCTGTGATGCAACCTGGATTGACCATATCTAGAACCACAGCTGGATGAGACATAAGGGTGGACACTCTTGGGGCTGAGAGGTTTAGTGAGGTTGGGTGAGCAAACGCAGACCCTTTAAAGTAATACTGCGTGCTACCCATCGCATGGGTCCCAAATCTCCAGGTTCAAGGGCACCTTCCTACATCAAAAACATGCATGAGAAACCCAGAAGATGGTACACCGTGTGATGGGGAAAGGTTTCTAAAACGCACCTCATTTCTCATCTCCTTGTGCTCGGGTTCGCCATTCCAGCCACTTTACTAGCAATCTCCCCACTTGGAGCATCAGCACCTTTAACCTCCTGTTCCGTACAGGTTGCAATTTGTCCTGAGGATGAACGGGAAGACAGGGAACCAATGAGAGACTAGCTCTTGGTGTTGGGACAGGCATAGGTCACTCTATTTTCCCATCAGGAAGAAGAATTAACCACACGCTCAGCCTGAGCCCCCGGAACCAGAACCGGGCCTGAAGCCATCCTGCGCTTTTGCGGCCAGCTCCCGAAAAAGCGAGTTGTAAAATGGAGCTTCAGGGCACTGCAACTCACAAACCTGCACAGTTATAAATGATAACTCTCGTCCACAAATATATTGAGGGAAGGCAAAGACGAGGAATTGAAATCAAGGCAGAATTGCCGGAAACAGATTTCAGGAGTTAGATTCGAATCGCCTTTAAAGCACATGAAATGCGGCAAAACGTTGACAATGATGCCCTTGGCCAAAAAGGGCGTATGCGATTTTTCCTGAATATATTCAGGAAAAAACGCATACGCCCTTTTTGGCCAACCAAGCAACCTGGAAAGGCAAATCAGCGCTACAAAGAAGTCTCGCTTCTCATCGGTCAAAAGGGCCATGCTGAAAAAAGTGTCAAAACCAGAAATGCAGGACAGGCCATGGAGAAATGGGAGCTTTGCTACACTGATGGGCGGAATGTAAATTGCCAACAGCCACTCTGGAGAAGTGTACGGTGTATCCTGAAACATCTAAAAACACAGCTTAGAGAGCATAGGGCACTTCCACGCATGGGGGTATAAAGTGGGAAAATTAAAAATCAGCAAGACACAAGCACCCCAAAGTTTAGGGCTGCTCTGTTGACAAGGACCTCCACTTCATTCCACCTTAAATATCCCAGGAAAGCGAAAAATGGATTAAAAATTTGAGGTCCATATGTACAATGGAATATCACTCAGCCATGAAATCAATGTCATAAGGCTAGTAGCAGCATGATGAGTGGATTTAGGTACGACGATACTAAGTGAAATAAGTCACACAGAAAAGGACACTTCTCATAAGGTGTCACTTATAGAGGGAATGTAAAAACCGTTACACTTGAACTGAATTACAAAACAGAATAGAGTCACACATGCAGAAAACACACTATTTCTGCTAAACGGGAAAGGTGAGGTGGGGTGATACATAAAACAAGAGTTTCAAATTAGCTCAGATACCGTTCCATAAACCCAATATGTAATAGACAAGACCTACTCCTTGCTCAGAGAACTGGACTCAACACGCCCGATTCACCGCACAAGAATATATCTGACTAGTAATAATCTTAAAACCTATGTATTGATATCTCTCTGTTAGTGTGTCAAGTGGGTGTAAAGCGGCATAAACACAGCCGTGAAAAGCAGCTAAACCCCATTATAAAAATAAATTACTTTTAAAAACCCATGAAACAAAGACAGTGAAAGAGAGAGAAATTTTTACACAATTTGTTCAGGGTCTGTAATGCCACCTGGATTGACCATATCTAGACCCACAGCAGGATGAGACATAAGGGTGGACACTCTTGGGGCTGACAGGTTTGGTGAGGTTGTGTGAGCAAACGCAGACCCTTTAAAGTAATACTGCGTGCTACCCATCGCATGGGTCCCAAATCTCCAGGTTCAAGGGCATCTTCCTCCATCGAAAACATGCATGAGAAAACCCAGAAGATGGTACACCGTGTGATGGGGAAAGGTTTCTAAAACGCACCTCATTTCTCATCTCCTTGTGCTTGGGTTCGCCATTCCAGCCACTTTACTAGCAATCTCCCAACTTGGAGCATCAGCACCTTTAACCTCCTGTTCCATACAGGTTGCAATTTGTCCTGAGGATGAACGGGAAGACGGGGAACCAATGAGAGACTAGCTCTTGGTGTTGGGACAGGCACAGGTCACTCTATTTTCCCATCAGGAAGAAGAATTAACCACAGGCTCAGCCTGCCAACTGGAACCAGAACAGGGCCTGAAGCCATCCTGCGCTTTTGCGGCCAGCTCCCGAAAAAGCGAGTTGTAAAATGGAGCTTCAGGGCACTGCAATTCACAAACTTGCAGAGTTATAAATGATAACTCTCGTCCACAAATATATTGAGGGAAGGCAAAGATGAGGAATTGAAATCAAGGCAGAATTGCAGGAAACAGATTTCAGGAGGTAGATTCGAATCGCCTCTAAAGCACATGAAAAGCGGCAAAACGTTGACAATGATGCCCTTGGCCAAAAGGGCGTATGCGATTTTTCCTGAATATATTCAGGAAAAAACGCATACGCCCTTTTTGGCCAACCAAGCAACCTGGAAAGGCAAATCAGCGCTACAAAGAAGTCTCGCTTCCCATCGGTCAAAAGGGCCATGCTGAAAAAAGTTTCAAAACCAGAAATGCAGGACAGGCCATGGAGAAATGGGAGCCTTGCTACACTGATGGGCGGGATGTAAATTGCCAACAGCCACTCTGGAGAAGTGTACGGTGTGTCCTGAAACATCTAAAAAACACAGCTTAGAGAGCATAGGGCACTTCCACGCATGGGGGTATAAAGTGGGAAAATTAAAAATCAGCAAGACACAAGCACCCCAAAGTTTAGGGCTGCTCTGTTGACAAGGACCTCCACTTCATTCCACATTAAATATCCCAGGAAAGCGAAAAATGGATAAAAAATGTGAGGTCCATATGTACAATGGAATATCACTCAGCCATGAAATCAATGTCATAAGGCTAGTAGCAGCATGATGAGTGGATTTAGGTATGACGATTCTAAGTGAAATAAGTCACACAGAAAAGGACACTTCTCATAAGGTGTCACTTATAGAGGGAATGTAAAAACCGTTACACTTCAACTGAATTACAAAACAGAACAGAGTCACACATGCAGAAAACACACTATGGCTGCTTAAAGGGAAAGGTGAGGTGGGGTGATACATAAAACAAGAGTTTCAAATTAGCTCAGATACCGTTCCATAAACCCCATATGTAATAGACAAGACCTACTCCTTGCTCAGAGAACTGGACTCAACACGCCCGATTCACCGCACAAGAATATATCTGACTAGTAATAATCTTAAAACCTATGTATTGATATCTCTCTGTTAGTGTGTCAAGTGGGTGTAAAGCGTAATAAACACAGCCGTGAAAAGCATCTAAACCCCATTATAAAAATAAATTACTTTTAAAAAACCCATAAAACAAAGACAGTAAAAGAGAGAGAAATTCTTACACAATTCGTTCAGGGGCTGTGATGCAACCTGATTGACCATATCTAGACACACAGCTGGATGAGACATAAGGGTGGACACTCTTGGGGCTGAGAGGTTTGGTGAGGTTGGGTGAGCAAACGCAGACCCTTTAAAATAATACTGCGTGCTACCCATCGCATGGGTTCCAAATCACCAGGTTCAAGGGCATCTTCCTACATCGAAAACATGCATGAGAAACCCAGAAGATGGTATACCGTGTGATGGGGAAAGGTTTCTAAAACGCACCTCATTTCTCATCTCCTTGTG